>NC_133833.1:6315000-6465000 GCF_047830755.1 Zonotrichia albicollis
TGCGTCCTTGCAGTCCCGTGCGGCTCCCGGCTCTGCGGTGCCGAGCACGCCTGGCGCCCTTGCCCGCTGGGTCAGCAGCCACGCCGGCTCCCAGCGGCTGCACGCCGCGGTTCGAGTTCATTTCGGCCGCCGATTAGCCCACCGGTGGCCATGGTCCCTCCCGCGGCAGCCTCCCGCCGCCCCCACGCCGCTTCTCCTGCCTCCCGCCACCCCGGGGTAATCTCCCGCTGACGAGGCCACCCCGCCGCTTTCTCCTGCCGCCGCCGCTCGGCACGGCGGACCCCCGCTTGAGAGCGGCTGGATGGCGCGGCTCTGCCGCCCGCTGCAACCACGGGCGTCCCGTCGTTCTCTGCCGCGCCGCGCGCCCGCCCGCCGCCGCCGCGCAGCCCTAGTGACGCAACTCACGCATGCGCATTGCTATAACCCCCGCCCGGCGCCTCGGCGCCAACTCATCCAACCACAGCGCTCCTTGCGGGATCAGCCGCACGCATGCGCGTTTCTATCTCCACGGCCCCGCCGCCACCCGTCGCCGCTTTCGCCGCAGCTGTGGAACAGCCCGGTCCCGGTTCCGAGCCCGGTGCCGGTTCCGAGCCGCTGCATGCCGCTGGCCAGCCACAGCCGGCATCCCTGTGCCCGGGCACGCCACTTCCGCCGCCACCGGGTCCATACACGGCACCACTGCAGGCGAATACTGCACCGCCTTCGAGGTATCCTTCCGCGTTATTGTTTTTAAGGCTTAATTCTCTGTTAACGTGGGTCCTTTTTCGGGCTCGTACTGCCCAGATAAAGGTACCCGGACGTCCGTAACTCTTTGTTTATGTTGCTCATATTGTCCTAATTCAATTTGTCCAAAATATTATTGCTCTAATTGTATTACCATTTTTATAACCATTTTATTACTATTAAACTTTTAAGATTTTAAAAACAAGTGATTGGCGTTTTTCACGGGGAGGGTGGAATAGGACAGCTGCTTTAATAAATAGAGGACAGACAGAGAATTATTTCGCGCCTGCAAACGCCAAGTTCCAAAAGGCCCCTGCACCCAGGCCCTTTGCCATAAACCCCAAATCCCAGCAGGGCCCTGCTCCCAGGCCCTTTGCAAAAAACCCCAAATCCCAGCAGGACCCTGCACCCAGGCCCTTTGCAATAAACCCCAATTTCTACAACCTGGCTGTAGAGATCTCTCGTCTCCGTCCGTCCCGACCGTGCTCCTACAGGTAGAAACTCACTCACTAGTAAGGAAAAATCCTTCCAAAGCATTTTTTTCTGTTTTTGTCCTCTGAGTGTCCAACTTCTTTTGTTAAATTTCTACAGATTGGAGCTCAAATTACTATATCTGACCAGTGCAGAGACAAATGATGAAACATTCCTGAGTTATTCTTACTCTTCATCTTATGGAAGTACCAGCCAGCACTAAATTTGCATGATCTAAACAAAGTAGACATTTCACAGAAAAGCACTTTCTATAGCAATATTGAAAAACTATAGATTGAGGTAAAACCATCAAGTTTCTGCCCTCACTGGTGCAAATTCACATGTTGAAGAGCATCCCACTGAATTTTCTAAAGACGTATAAATGTGTCATCTGGACCACAGGAAATAAAGCAGGGTTAAAACACTGAGCAAAACTGAAGTTAACAAACACAAGGTTCATCAACCTTGCAATAGAAACTTGCAGAAACCTTTCAAGGCTCATCCAATAAAGCCCTGTGGCACTTTGTTTTTCCCCCTCCTCCCATATCTCCATCTGTCTGAGCCAGCATCAGCAGGAAATTTTGCATGGAAGCTTGCCAGATGATCATCTGCCATTAGTTTTATAGAGTTCTTCAAAAATAGGTTAAAATTTATTTTATCTATTATTAGCTGTGTCCTAAGTTAGGGATGGGCCAGATCTTGTGTCTTTGTCTCACAGAGTTCACGTGTCCTTTAATGTCATATCATATTACCAATCTGCATTCTGCCTTATCAGAGGCTAATTAGTTACTTTATTATACTCTATTGCATAAACTGAATCTGCCAAGTACTCAACCCTGCACACACTACATACAACTCATGACTGTCACCCAACAGTCCTGACACACACACTCGGCCCTGACAGGCCAAGGAAACAACACCATCACTTTGGGTAAGCAATCTCCACATTGCATTCTACTTTGGCACAAACACAGGCACAGCAAATGAGATAAGAATTGTTTTTTCTTTCTCTGAGGCTCAGAGAATGTGAAACCCAGAAATATTCTTGAGAAGAATTGTGCCTTGCTTTTCTTTGTGAGGAGAAATGTGGTGACAGGTGCACCCTTGCCTCCAGGGCAAAGAATCATGGAACGGTTTGGGTGGGAAGGGTCCTTGAAGGTTTATCTTTGATTTATCCAGTGCTTCAACAGGCAAGAGGGTGCTCATCTGCTTCAGAGCTGCTTGCTTTTCTCACACCTTTCACAAGCAAAGCCTGAAGCAAACCCTCCCAAATTGTGACCAGGGGACCCCTCAGCACTCAGCGACGGCTGCTGGCAAAACCTCAAACTTTTACTCACACAGGGACAAGGCCATGCACTCGGTTGTAACCCAGATTTCTTTTTCCGACAGTAGCCTCGAACTTCCTTTGTTCTCTCTGCAGGCCTTTTTGCAAGCACACCAATTAACAGACTGCACAAGTTTCACCAGCAGACTTCAGCTAAATCCAAAAATGGTTTCTGCCCCAAGTAAAATTTCAAAGCCCCCGTCTCACCTGCCATGTTTGGAATTTTAGGAGATGGCAGCCCACTCGAGATCAAAGGTCCTGGGCAGGGTGCAGGCCCACGGACACAAATGCCATCCCTTTTCCACAGGAAACAAAACTCATCACCCCAGTTTCCTTTACATCAGTTTGCCAAAGACGTTTGGCGCTCCCAGGTCACTCAGAGTTCTCGTGTACTGCAGACTTGGTCTTGGAGTTACGGAGTTATGCTTCCTCCTAGCACCTCCTCACCTCAGCCCCCTACTGCAGTGTTCCCTTCTCCGCCCCTAACCCTGCTCTATTTTCCAGCCCGCCCTTTCTCCATCCCTCACTCCGCCCTTAACCATTCCAGCACACTTCCTGCTCCATCCATTCCTTCACCCACCGCCCACCTGTGCATCCCCTCCAGCAGCACGCGGGAGCCCGAACCCTTGGAGGACAGTGCAGCTCTCGCAGCAGGACAACACCCAAGTAAGACAGGCAGGGACCACGTCTGTGAGCTGCAGGGTGTCACAAGGGGCTGTGGGTTGAGGAGAGGGGGCAGGAGGGTGACACAGAGGATGGGGGGAGCTGAGAGGCAGAAGGGGGCTTTAGGAGCAACTGGGGGGACTCCGGGGCACACACATCACCCCGCTGCCATGGGGAAGCACGACCACCTCCCCACCACCCACCCTCCACCTCGGGCTGCGGCTCTCCGCACATCCCGCTCGGGGGTGCCCCGGCTGTGTGAGGCTCGGTACCCTCTGGGCAGTACCCGGGACCCCCACGCTCCCCCCGCGCTCGGCACAGAGCAGGCGGCAGCTGAAGAGCAGAGATATTTGAGATATTTCAGATATTTGAGACCCTCACACCCGATGTGTGTGAGCAGGGGGGAGGGGACGCTGGCATCGGGTAGCCCCGGAGTGGGCAGTTTGCCACAGCACTCTTACCACCCATCTATGTAAAATGCTGGATTTATCATCCCCTCTTCCTTTCCTACCCCCTGTTTGCGGATCATTTTCCAGACAGAGCTGCCCCAGGCACCCCCATCATGCTGGAATGGTCACACAGGTACCCCTCTATCAGGATGGCACAGCAGCATGGATTTTCCCATATATTTTGGTGGACAGATGCTTTTATCCTGCGGAGGGGACTGAGCCAGCTGAGCACACATGACACAAGTGTGGCAGGTCTCAGCCCTCCCCCCCGCCACAGCACGGTCAGGAGCCACTTGTGAGACCCTTCCCCACATTCAGCTCTGCACTGCCTCGCACACGGACACTGCTTGGCCTCCCCATAGTGCTCCCAGTCCTGGGAAGGGTTGCCTGCCTTGTCCAAAGCTCCGTCTCAGCTCTATTTTTAGCCTTCCGTCCTTATTTAGCAGCGAGGCCGGGCGGCAGCGTGCGGCAGGGCGTGGGAACAGGCAGGGGACGCGCTGGGTGCTGCTGCCCACCCCGAGCCCGCAGCGACAACTGCGCCGCCGATCCACGGCCGAGGCTCCGGGGTGAGGCATAAATAGCCCGCACCTCCCAGCCGGGAGCGGGGCGGAAAGTTATTCCCTGGGATTGGCTTTCACTTTGAGGCTCTGGAGCAGCCGGAGGACAGGGATAAGGATAGGGATGCACGGGGACACAGAAAGAGCATTGTGTTTGGGGCTGCGAGGGGAGCAGAGCCCCTCACCTCAAGCCACTGGTATCGTATGCTTTTCTGCTTCTCACAGCCATTGTGAGTGAAGGTTTCACTTCCCTTTCCCATCCTTTTCCACTTCATTTTGCCATGGGGGTAAAAAGAGAATAAAGGACTGCAAGAACAGGTTAACCCACATCTTTTTGCTTGGAAAAGCACTGGCAGGGACAGGAATGACTTGAAATCGTTTCACTACCTCAAGGCAGAATCATGTATGACCTAAATCCCCACTAAAAGAGCCTGTGACTTTTTTTGGGCTCCAACACATGTGAGAACTTCTCCAATTCAAACAGTTTTTTCAGCTATCTCACCCATGCAAAATTGAGTCACAAGGTCTCAGCAGACCTGGCTAAACACCTCAGATTTGCATTGAAGAAAAGCAGCCAGAAACATCATTACCTCTCATTTACAAAAGCAAACCGATGGCAAATGATGAGCAGGGTTTAAGCAGGACCACTCTCTGTCCCTTGCTTGGGCTGCAGCTCTACCAGGACCCATCAGGCATCACCACATGCCAGCTCATCACCCAAAAACCTTCCAGCAAAATATCCTCCACCTCTCTTTTTTTTTTATTTTTCCAGACTAGGTTTCTGAAAATAAGACATACAAATAAGAAAAAAAAAAATAATTACCCCATCTGCGCTCACAGAACCACTCTGCAAACAGACCATGCCAGGCTGGCACTGACACTGCCTTGTACCCATCCTGTTGTGCCTAGTCCTTACCAGCTAGAACCAGAGAGAGAGCCGCAAGAGACACTTAAGCAGTTTGCACAAATGCTTTTCTTATCCAAAAGCTTTGGCAAACACTTTAAATGACCATTGGTACAAATTACCTCGACTTTCCAGCTGTTATCCCATTTGCGGCAATTCAGCCGAGCATGTGATAAAGCCTCCTTGTCTCACTTTTCTAGACAAAGCCCTGGAGATGTCTCCAGCTGCTGTCATTCCTGGGGAGAGATCAAGATAACACCAAAAAAAGACATTAGAGCAAACTTCAAAATGAGCTGAAGCTGCCTCAGGTGGGGGCACCACACCACCTCTGCTTTCCTGGACTCATTTTCCTGTCTTTGCATGGCTTGAAATTCCCTCACTCCCACAGTCTCCTTTTTCTCCAGGCTGCCTCACGCACTCTCCAGGCCCTTCTGCTCCCCAGATCCCTGGGGTGCTCTGGTTACCCCTACAATGCCATGGAAACCCCCTGCTTTGCTTAAAAGCAGCTGAACAGAACAGTTTCTGGCTGTTGAAAGTGCTGCCCTGAAAAGGGAGCAAGTTTTCAGTGTACTGGGGCAGAGGAGGATAAAGCAGGGCTGAGATGAAAGACCAGTCTGGCAGGCACATATCCCATGCAGTTTCCACAGGAAAGATTGGAGAAACTGAGGAATTGCTAAAATCAAGCTAGAATAAGAGAGATTTGGGGTAGCACAGGCAGGGCTTTTGGCAGGCAGCCTCACAAGTGCACCCACAGGCTGAAGGAAGGATGTAACATGGTCTGGGCAGCCAAAAGGCAGCAATCTAGAAGCACAGGGCTGTCACAGCAGAGCCTGCAGCAGAGGCTGGGGATCTGGGGATGGGGGTGCTGCAGCTGGCCTTGCTGCACAGGCACATCCGCAAGCCCCAGCTCTGCCTTAGCCTGATGTGACCAAACTGTTTTTTCTCCACCATCGTCATGCAAAATCCAACCAGGAGCCCCACTTTGTGGCACGAGGGCATCCCCAAGCACCCCCAAGCACCCCACAGTAAAAAGCTGAAATTTCTACCAGCACATGTGCAAACTACTGGCCCTTTGTGCACCAGCAAGATGCGATGGCAGCTGGACAGGCTCCTCATCAGCTGCCCACACAGTTGCTTCTCTTTGCAGCCAGGCTCCAGCGATGCAAATTCAGCCTGGAAATCTGCATGTGCTTTGTGCTTGCCCCTGTAGGCCTTCAGTCTCAGAAGTCTGGACCGGGATTTTTAATTAACCCTGGAGAGGTGGAGAACAGCACCTTGTGCTTTTATCCCACAAACGATCTGCTCAGCCCAAATAAGTACTCTCATGCAGGGAAGGAGACTTGCCCCACTCTGAAGTGCTGGGAGAGATAAGAACTGAGACGCTCTCGGTGGTTTCTGAGCAGTGGGAGCAGATGCCAGAAGCTTCTGTGACTCACAAAATTTCACTCAGGTTTGGCAGCAGCCACCCAAGAGGACGCAGGCAACTGGTCCCACCAGTCCCCTGAGACTTGGGGCAGTGTGGACCTGCCCCTCACCTTCCCCACCCTCCCATCCAAGTGGTGTTTCACAATTTCCTCCGGTGCCAGGGTTACCAGGGCAAGAAAAACACCTCCAAGCCGAACGTGACAGGACGACCAGGCACCTCCACTCCTCCCTCACTGCCCAGGCAAAATGCCAAGGTGTTGGCATCCCCAGAGCCACAGGCTGCTTGGACTTCTCCCAGGGGATATTTGGAAAATGTCAGAATAGAAACTTGTTGACAAAAATCTTGCAATGTTTCCATGCAGGCACGGCCTTGTGACCAGGTTCAAACACTCCAATTTCAGCAGTTCTGGTTAGCAGCAATGGGTATTCAGGTCACAATGTGTGGTCATTCAGGAATGTATAAAAATAATAATTTTTTAAAAGTCCTTTAAAAATAAGATCAAAATAAAAACATTTGGAAGAACCTGCCTTTCCTCACATTATTTTTTAGATGGGACACTTTCAAATCCATGTATTTTTCCCTATGTGTTCAGGACCCACTTCCAAAATCCAGGATTTCCCCCTGGAAAAGGAACCCTGGCTCCAGACCCAGCATTTGGGGTGTGTGGGATGCTCAAGGGAGGGGTTGTCAGGATGCAATCCCTCAGGCAATATGGATCACACCAAAACCCTCTCCAGCCAGCACGACGACCCCCAGAGCAGAGCTCCTGCCAGGAGCAACACCCCAAACCCACCACTTGTCCACAAATACCCCCACACAAGCTGAAACTTGATGGGGTGATGGCAAAAGGCAGATGGATTCTGCTTCCTCACCCTCATCCCTACTCTGAAGGGGGCTGGGGTGGGTTCAGCAGAGGCAGCCCCCTGAGCAGCTGGTCCTGCTCCCACCCTGGCCCTGGTGCAGGGCTCCTGTTCCCCTTTCTCCTCGCCCAGGAGGGGACACCCCAATGCAGGGGTCCGGCTCTCTTCCCTGCACCAGCCCTCTTCCCTGTAAAACCAAACTCACCCCTGCTGCGTGTCGATGTTCGTTCACAGGAGGCACGTGGCACTCCAAGGGCAGCAAGAGTTGTTAGTGTTGGCACCTGTGGTCTGTGAGAAATTGTTCTCTGCAGTTTTGGAGGCCGAATTGCAGTTTCGGCCATGGACACACAGAGTGAAAAGACTGTTAATTTCCTTTGAAAGGAAAGTCTGGCACCCCATGGTTTAAGGGGCAGACAAAGGGCTGTGTAGGGGAAGGAACTCCTCACAGGACCTTTCTTCACCTCAACCCCCACTCCAAGGTCTAGCAGCACCCTAGACGAGATGCTTTCAGAGGGTTACCCAGGCACATCTGCACATGGAGCTGCTAGTCCAGAGGGGCTAACAGGGGTATCCCAAGTGTCCCTCCAGGAACTATGGTTGGAGCATCCAGCACGGACTAGGGAGCAGCCAGACCCACCTGGGCATGGAGCATCACTGAGAAAATGCCAAGGGAAGAGCCTTTTTGCCAAGGGGCAGCATCTGAGCAGGCCAGGCAGCATGTGGTGTTCCAGCAGAGGGCTTTCAACTTTACCCTTTTACTGTGTCAGTCCCTCCCCAGAGCCCCCAGACCTTCCACAGCACTCCCAGAAAGGAGAGGGATTATTAGGAGAAAAAGGATTTAGAAAAATGGGGAAAAGCTTCCTTTTCCATTGTTTTTTGTGTTCAAACTGGGAGGGACTCGGCTTCCTCTGCAATTTTAATGGTCTCACTTGAAAGAATCCTGCCTTTTCTATGCTGTTAGGGGTGTTAATTGACAGGGAGTCCCCATTTTCTATTATTTTCCAGTTTAAATAGAAGGGGAAAACCTTGACAATATTTCTTATGGGTTTGAATTAAGGGTGGCCGCCCCCTTTTTGTTGTCCTGAGGCCTAAATTGAGGGAGAAGCCCACCTATCCCTCCATCTTAAGGGTTTGAACTGAAGGAAAAATCCCTCTTTTCTCATCACTGGAGAGATTTAAAGTGAGGAAAACCCCTCTTTTCCCAATACTTAAGGAGAGTAAATTAAAGGGCAGGAGCTATTTATTTGCCATTGTATTACTTTCAGTAGAGGTAACTGCCCCATTTCCTCTTTTTAAGGGGTTCACTGGAAGGAAGCTCTGCCTTTTTCAGCATTTTAAGGGTTTAAAATTACATTTCAGGGCACTTTTTTCTGTGCCGTAGGACCAAGTATCTCAGAGAAGGGTGAGCCCGGCATGCACTTAACCCTTACACTGCCTGGGAGGCTTTTATTTTTCTTATTTTTACTTATAAGGCAACAGGATGAGAAATCGTGTCTATTTGAGTTCCCCCCCCCTCCCCCCGGCTTTTCAGAAGCATAGCAGAGGCATCCACATGTCTTACAGCACACAAGATCCACTGCACTCACAGGAATGCCATTTAACTTTGCCTTTCTCTAGCCCAGGTGCCACTCATAATAACGGCCACAGCCTTGGAATCAGGATGAAGCTGGAGCCTGAAGCAGCCAGGCACACTCAGGAGAGGGCAAGTAGCTGACTTGCTGGGATTTGGCCCACATGACACTGAACTCATACATTGGTTTTGTTATTTTTTATTGTAGCTGACCAAAAGGCTAACAGGTGATCACGGGGCCCTCTGAGGCAGACTCATTTCAGGTGCAATGTGGATTTACATCACCGATCTTCCAAAAGATAAGTCAGGGGCCACGGCCTGGAGATGGGATGATGGGAGAGTAGCAGGTTGGGAATTCTTGGGACAGATTTAAAAATTAGCAGAGGGAAAAGCAATCTTCTCTAAGGAGCCTCTTAGGACAGCTAAAGGGAGAGGTTCTACTTTTGATGGCAGCTTTCAGGCAGGCAGTGCAGAACAGTTCCAGTCCATGTTATGTTGTCCACTGCATCGTATTTCCTAGTGTGTCTTTGTGGTCCCTTTTGCCTTTTCTCTGCCCTGCCACATAGCCTGCTGCAATAGGACAAGTCCCAGGGACTTGCAGTTTGTGGGGTGTTGCTGGACTCTAGATGATATTCCTAGATAGACACAAGATATGCTGTATGTACTTACATTGTATGTACTTAGACTGTACGTAAGTGCTTCACCTTATATTGTGTGTACTTGCACTCTATGTACACTTGCACTGTATGCATCGGCTTATATTTTGTATACTTATATTGTACCACTTATGATCGGAGCTGCCCTGCCCTGGCACGTAGTCACAGTTAGGTAGAACAGTTATAAAAACTTTATTGTTCATCTGTCATTTATGGGATTTTGGACAGAAAATTTATTGGTCCAGAGCGGGGACAAATCCTAGCTGCCAGATAGCCACTTGTTGACCACTTCCTGTTGTCTCACAGGTCCCCGAGGCTGCCGATTTCCCCAGAATCTGCCATTTGACATCAAGGAGCGTCAGCCACAAGATGTGTTGAAGCACATTCTTCAGTGTCTCGAGTAAGGGCTGCAGTGAGCATGTAAGTGGGAAGAGTGTGTGAGCATGTGTGAGAGCACGTGTCTGTGTCTGCTCATCTCTGTGTGTGTGAGCATATGCTGACTGGATTTAACCTTGTGTGTGTGACTTTTATAAATGAGTTGACAAACCTGAAAAGCAAATTTAGAATAAAAAATCCTCAGCCGGGTGTTTTTTGCTTTTTTCCCCAGGGCTGGGTGGTTTTTTCCCTTGGTCCCGGTCAGTCTGTGAGGCAACGTTCATCGCCAAAGTTTGGGCATGGACTGTCCAGGAACTTAGGTTTTCGTCTGGCAGGAGGATTTTTTTGGAGCCTCCCGGGAGCCACGTTCCCAAGGACCAATGTTTGCTGGGTTGTAATTTAGCAGTTGTGATGAGAAGGATGGTGAGTTTGTGTGTAATCTGAAGGGGGTGGTTATGGTAGTATTGTTTTCTGTGTGCTTTTGTTGTTTTGGCTTTCCTGTAACAATAAATCAACATGTAATGAAAATAGGAAAAGGTTATCATCTTGTGTTAGTATGAGTTTTGTGTCGTATTGCTCTGTATAGTAGGGTGAGCACAGGGTGAACTCTCTCCTCCTTGCTGTGACACCTGGGCTGGCAGGGATGACACGGTGACCTCGGCCAGCCAATGCTGCCTGTGCCATCACCTGGCACTGACATGTTGGATGAAAATCCTTTTGCTGGGATTTTTCTCCTGAGAAGCCTTACAACAGAAATGGAATCAATAATGATCTGCTGGCTGTGGAGTGTGGGCTGGACATGGTTTAGCAACAGGGGCACCTTGGATTGGTCTTCTGTGCCTTGTTTCTACTCGATGACCAATCATGGTCCAGCTGTGTCGGGGCTGTGAGCAGTCCCAGGTTTTTATTATTCATTCCTTTCAAGCTTTCTGATGTCTCCTTGCATTTTTAGTGCAGTCATAATATCTCATTTTCTTTTAATATAATAGAAATCATAAAATAATCAATGAGCCTTCTGAAAAGTAGCATCAAGGTTCTCATCTTTTCCCTCCTACTGGGGACGCTCAAACACCACCACAATCATCGGCCAGACCTGGTCTAGGAAGTCCAAATAAAATAAAGTTAAATTAAAAAAAAAAGCTTTAAAACTAAAAAAAATTAATAATTTTTATATTCATTTGATATTAAAAAATTACAAACCATAAAGTGCAGTAAAGTGAAGTGCCGTAAAGCGCAACCGTCGTAAAACAGGGTGCCGTAAAGCGTGACTGCCGTAAAAAGGTGCGGTAAAGGGCGGCTGTCGTAAAAGGTGCCGTAAAGCGCGACTGTCGTAAAACGAAACTGTCGTAAAAGGTGCCATAAGGCGCGACTGTCGTAAAACTGTCGTAAAACTGCCGTAAAGCGCGACTGTCGTAGTGTCATAAAAGGTGCCGTAAAGCGCGACTGTTGTAAGAGGTGCCGTAAAGAGCGACTGTCGTAAAGCTGCCGTAAGGCGCGACTGTCGTAAAACGTGCCGTAAAGCGCGACTGTTTTAAGGAATTTTTTTATTTACACAGGGGGACATAAACTCTTTAATTGTATCTGCTGCTGGGCCTTGGCTGCCGTGGGGCAGGTCCGAGCTTGCAAGGCGCTGGCTGAGCTCTTTACTGCAAGGGAGCCGGCCGCAGCCGCTCCCCCGCCAAGCTCCGCCCCTGCTGCCAGTCTAGAACGGGACACACCCCCCGCCTCCCCATCGGACCCCACGGCTCCGGTACCCGCAGTCTCTCCGGCCCCTGCGGTCCCGCCTCCCACAACCCCGCCCCCTGCCCAGCCAGCCCTTCGGACCTCGCGGCCCTTCCCACCACTCCCGCCATCCCGGCCTTTGCAATCCCGTCCACCGCGGCCCCGCCCCCTGATTCCGGCGGTCTCAGCTACCACGGCCCCGCCCCCTGATCCCGCCTCTACGAGCCCGCCCACAGCGTTACCGCGGCCCCGCTCCCTCCTGGCCCCGGTGATTTCGCCGCTTCCCCCCCCCTCCGCGCTAGTGCGGCCGCTGCTGCCGCCCCCCAAGTCCCCCTGGCCCTCTTTGCCGACACAGCGCCAGTGGTGGCTCAAGTGCCGTCGCTGCTGCTTCCTTGCAGTCCCGTGCGGCTCCCGGCTCTGCGGTGCCGAGCACGCCTGGCGCCCTTGCCCGCTGGGTCAGCAGCCACGCCGGCTCCCAGCGGCTGCACGCCGCGGTTCGAGTTCATTTCGGCCGCCGATTAGCCCACCGGTGGCCATGGCCCCCCCCGCGGCAGCCTCCCGCCACCCCGGGGTAATCTCCCGCTGACGAGGCCACCCCGCCGCTTTCTCCTGCCGCCGCCGCTCGGCACGGCGGACCCCCGCTTGAGAGCGGCTGGACGGCGCGGCTCTGCCGCCCGCCGCCGCCGCGCCGCGCCGCCCTAGTGACGCAACTCACGCATGCGCATTGCTATAACCCCCGCCCGGCGCCTCGGCGCCAACTCATCCAACCACAGCGCTCCTTGTGGGATCAGCCGCACGCATGCGCGTTTCTATCTCCACGGCCCCGCCGCCACCCGTCGCCGCTTTCGCCGCAGCTGTGGAACAGCCCGGTCCCGGTTCCGAGCCGCTGCATGCCGCCGGCCAGCCACAGCCGGCATCCCTGTTCCCAGGCACGCCACTTCCGCCGCCACCGGGTCCATACACGGCACCACTGCAGGCGAATACTGCACCGCCTTCCAGGTATCCTTCCGCGTTATTGTTTTTAAGGCTTAATTCTCTGTTAACGTGGGTCCTTTTTCGGGCTCGTGCTGCCCAGATAAAGGTACCCGGACGTCCGTAACTCTTTGTTTATGTTGTCTCATATTGTCCTAATTCAATTTGTCCAAAATATTATTGCTCTAATTGTATTACCATTTTTATAACCATTTTATTACTATTAAACTTTTAAGATTTTAAAAACAAGTGATTGGCGTTTTTCACGGGGAGGGTGGAATATGACAGCTGCTTTAATAAATAGAGGACAGACAGAGAATTATTTCGCGCCTGCAAACCCCAAGTTCCAAAAGGCCCCTGCACCCAGGCCCTTTGCCATAAACCCCAAATCCCAGCAGGGCCCTGCACCCAGGCCCTTTGCAATAAACCCCAAATCCCAAAAGGCCCCTGCACCCAGGCCCTTTGCAATAAACCCCAATTTCTACAACCTGGCTGTAGAGATCTCTCGTCTCCGTCCGTCCCGACCGTGCTCCTACAGGTAGAAACTCACTCACTAGTAAGGAAAAATCCTTCCAAAGCATTTTTTTCTGTTTTTGTCCTCTGAGTGTCCAACTTCTTTTGTTAAATTTCTACAGATTGGAGCTCAAATTACTATATCTGACCAGTGCAGAGACAAATGATGAAACATTCCTGAGTTATTCTTACTCTTCATCTTATGGAACTACCAGCCAGCACTAAATTTGCATGATCTAAACAAAGTAGACATTTCACAGAAAAGCACTTTCTATAGCAATATTGAAAAACTATAGATTGAGGTAAAACCATCAAGTTTCTGCCCTCACTGGTGCAAATTCACATGTTGAAGAGCATCCCACTGAATTTTCTAAAGATGTATAAATGTGTCATCTGGACCACAGGAAAAAAAGCAGGGTTAAAACACTGAGCAAAACTGAAGTTAACAAACACAAGGTTCATCAACCTTGCAATAGAAGCTTGCAGAAACCTCTCAAGGCTCATCCAATAAAGCCCTGTGGCACTTTGTTCTTCCCCCTCCTCCCAAATCTCCATCTGTCTGAGCCAGCATCAGCAGGAAATTTTGCATGGAAGCTTGCCAGATGATCATCTGCCATTAGTTTTATAGAGTTCTTCAAAAATAGGTTAAAATTTATTTTATCTATTATTAGCTGTGTCCTAAGTTAGGGATGGGCCAGATCTTGTGTCTTTGTCTCACAGAGTTCACGTGTCCTTTAATGTCATATCATATTACCAATCTGCATTCTGCCTTATCAGAGGCTAATTAGTTACTTTATTATACTCTGTTGCATAAACTGAATCTGCCAAGTACTCAACCCTGCACACACTACATACAACTCGTGACTGTCACCCAACAGTCCTGACACACACACTCGGCCCTGACAGGCCAAGGAAACAACACCATCACTTTGGGTAAGCAATCTCCACATTGCATTCTACTTTGGCACAAACACAGGCACAGCAAATGAGATAAGAATTGTTTTTTCTTTCTCTGAGGCTCAGAGAATGTGAAACCCAGAAATATTCTTGAGAAGAATTGTGCCTTGCTTTTCTCTGTGAGGAGAAATGTGGTGACAGGTGCACCCTTGCCTCCAGGGCAAAGAATCATGGAACGGTTTGGGTGGGAAGGGTCCTTGAAGGTTTATCTTTGATTTATCCAGTGCTTCAACAGGCAAGAGGGTGCTCATCTGCTTCAGAGCTGCTTGCTTTTCTCACACCTTTCACAAGCAAAGCCTGAAGCAAACCCTCCCAAATTGTGACCAGGGGACCCCTCAGCACTCAACGACGGCTGCTGGCAAAACCTCAAACTTTTACTCACACAGGGACAAGGCCATGCACTCGGTTGTAACCCAGATTTCTTTTTCCGACAGTAGCCTCGAACTTCCTTTGTTCTCTCTGCAGGCCTTTTTGCAAGCACACCAATTAACAGACTGCACAAGTTTCACCAGCAGACTTCAGCTAAATCCAAAATTGGTTTCTGCCCCAAGTAAAATTTCAAAGCCCCTGTCTCACCTGCCATGTTTGGAATTTTAGGAGATGGCAGCCCACTCGAGATCAAAGGTCCTGGGCAGGGTGCAGGCCCACGGACACAAATGCCATCCCTTTTCCACAGGAAACAAAACTCATCACCCCAGTTTCCTTTACATCAGTTTGCCAAAGACGTTTGGCGCTCCCAGGTCACTCAGAGTTCTCGTGTACTGCAGACTTGGTCTTGGAGTTACGGAGTTACGCTTCCTCCTAGCACCTCCTCACCTCAGCTCCCTACTGCAGTGTTCCCTTCTCCGCCCCTAACCCTGCTCTATTTTCCAGCCCGCCCTTTCTCCATCCCTCACTCCGCCCTTAACCATCCCAGCACACTTCCTGCTCCATCCATTCCTTCACCCACTGCCCACCTGTGCATCCCCTCCAGCAGCACGCGGGAGCCCGAACCCTTGGAGGACAGTGCAGCTCTCGCAGCAGGACAACACCCAAGTAAGACAGGCAGGGACAACGTCTGTGGGCTGCAGGGTGTCACAAGGGGCTGTGGGTTGAGGAGAGGGGGCAGGAGGGTGACACAGAGGATGGGGGGAGCTGAGAGGCAGAAGGGGGCTTTAGGAGCAACTGGGGGGACTCCGGGGCACACACATCACCCCGCTGCCATGGGGAAGCACAACCACCTCCCCACCACCCACCCTCCACCCAGGGCTGTGGCTCTCCGCACATCCCGCTCGGGGGTGCCCCGGCTGTGCGAGGCTCGGTACCCTCTGGGCAGTACCCGGGACCCCCACGCTCCCCCCGCGCTCGGCACAGGGCAGGCGGCAGCTGAAGAGCAGAGATATTTGAGATATTTCAGATATTTGAGACCCTCACACCCGATGTGTGTGAGCAGGGGGGAGGGGACGCTGGCATCGGGTAGCCCCTGAATGGGCAGTTTGCCACAGCACTCCTACCACCCATCTATGTAAAATGCTGGATTTATCATCCCCTCTTCCTTTCCTACCCCCTGTTAGCGGATCATTTTCCAGACAGAGCTGCCCCAGGCACCCCCATCATGCTGGAATGGTCACACGGGTACCCCTCCATCAGGATGGCACAGCAGCATGGATTTTCCCATATATTTTGGTGGACAGATGCTTTTATCCTGCGGAGGGGACTGAGCCAGCTGAGCACACATGACACAAGTGTGGCAGGTCTCAGCCCTCCCCCCCTGCTACAGCACGATCAGGAGCCACTTGTGAGACCCTTCCCCACATTCAGCTCTGCACTGCCTCGCACAGGGACACTGCTTGGCCTCCCCATAGTGCTCCCAGCCCTGGGAAGGGTTGCCTGCCTTGTCCAAAGCTCCGTCTCAGCTCTATTTTTAGCCTTCCGTCCTTATTTAGCAGCGAGGCCGGGCGGCAGCGTGCGGCAGGGCGTGGGAGCAGGCAGGGGACGCGCTGGGTGCTGCTGCCCACCCCGAGCCCGCAGCGACAACTGCGCCGCCGATCCACGGCCGAGGCTCCGGGGTGAGGCATAAATAGCCCGCACCTCCCAGCCGGGAGCGGGGCGGAAAGTTATTCCCTGGGATTGGCTTTCACTTTGAGGCCCTGGAGCAGCCGGAGGACGGGGATAAGGATAGAGATGCACGGGGACACAGAAGGAGCATTGTGTTTGGGGCTGGGAGGGGAGCAGAGCCCCTCACCTGGAGCCCCTGGTATTCCCTCACTCCCACAGTCTCCTTTTTCTCCAGGCTGCCTCACGCAGCCTCCAGGCCCTTCTGCTCCCCAGATCCCTGGGGTGCTCTGGTTACCCCTACAATGCCATGGAAACCCCCTGCTTTGCTTAAAAGCAGCTGAACAGAACAGTTTCTGGCTGTTAAAAGTGCTGCCCTGAAAAGGGAGCAAGTTTTCAGTGTACTGGGGCAGAGGAGGATAAAGCAGGGCTGAGATGAAAGACCAGTCTGGCAGGCACATATCCCATGCAGTTTCCACAGGAAAGATTGGAGAAACTGAGGAATTGCTAAAATCAAGCTAGAATAAGAGAGATTTGGGGTAGCACAGGCAGGGCTTTTGGCAGGCAGCCTCACAAGTGCACCCACAGGCTGAAGGAAGGAATGTAACATGGTCTGGGCAGCCAAAAGGCAGCAATCTAGAAGCACAGGGCTGTCACAGCAGAGCCTGCAGCAGAGGCTGGGGCTCTGGGGATGGGGGTGCTGCAGCTGGCCTTGCTGCACAGGCACATCCCCAAGCCCCAGCTCTGCCTTAGCCTGATGTGACCAAACTGTTTTTTCTCCACCATCGTCATGCAAAATCCAACCAGGAGCCCCACTTTGTGGCACGGGGGCATCCCCAAGCACTCCCTCAGCACCCCACAGTAAAAAGCTGAAATTTCCACCAGCACATGTGCAAACTACTGGCCCTTTGTGCACCAGCAAGATGTGATGGCAGCTGGACAGGCTCCTCACCAGCTGCCCACACAGTTGCTTCTCTTTGCAGCCAGGCTCCAGCGATGCAAATTCAGCCTGGAAATCTGCATGTGCTTTGTGCTTGCCCCTGTAGGCCTTCAGTCTCAGAAGTCTGGACCGGGATTTTTAATTAACCCTGGAGAGGTGGAGAACAGCACCTTGTGCTTTTATCCCACAAACGATCTGCTCAGCCCAAATAAGTACTCTCATGCAGGGAAGGAGACTTGCCCCACTCTGAAGTGCTGGGAGAGATAAGAACTGAGATGCTCTCTTGGTTTCTGAGCAGTGGGAGCAGATGCCAGAAGCTTCTGTGACTCACAAAATTTCACTCAGGTTTGGCAGCAGCCAACCAAGAGGACGCAGGCAACTGGTCCCACCAGTCCCCTGAGACTTGGGGCAGTGTGTACCTGCCCCTCACCTTCCCCACCCTCCCATCCAAGTGGTGTTTCACAATTTCCTCCCGTGCCAGGGTTACCAGGGCAAGAAAAACACCTCCAAGCCAAACGTGACAGGACGACCAGGCACCTCCACTCCTCCCTCGCTGCCCAGGCAAAATGCCAAGGTGCTGGCATCCCCAGAGCTGCAGGCTGCTTGGACTTCTCCCAGGGGATATTTGGAAAATGTCAGAATAGAAACTTGTTGACAAAAATCTTGCAATGTTTCCATGCAGGCACGGCCTTGTGACCAGGTTCAAACACTCCAATTTCAGCAGTTCTGGTAGCACCAATGGGTTTTCAGGTCACAATGTGTGGTCATTCAGGAATGTATAAAAATAATAATTTTTAAAATGTCCTTTAAAAATAAAATCAAAATAAAAACATTTGGAAGAACCTACCTTTCCTCACATTATTTTTTAGATGGGACACTTTCAAATCCATGTATTTTTCCCTACGTGTTCAGGACCCACTTCCCAAATCTAGGATTTTCCCCTGGAAAAGGAACCCTGGCTCCAGACCCAGCATTTGGGGTGTGTGGGATGCTCAAGGGAAGGGTTGTCAGGATGCAATCCCTCAGGCAATATGGATCACACCAAAACCCTCTCCAGCCAGCACGACGACCCCCAGAGCAGAGCTCCTGCCAGGAGCAACACCCCAAACCCACCACTTGTCCACAAATACCCCCACACAAGCTGAAACTTGATGGGGTGATGGCAAAAGGCAGATGGATTCTGCTTCCTCACCCTCATCCCTACTCCGAAGGGGGCTGGGGTGGGTTCAGCAGAGGCAGCCCCCTGAGCAGCTGGTCCTGCTCCCACCCTGGCCCTGCTGCAGGGCTCCTGTTCCCCTTTCTCCTCGCCCAGGAGGGGACACCCCAATGCAGGGATCCGGCTCTCCCTATCCCACACCCAGAACGGAGCATCCTCAGGGCAGGGGGCCCTGGGACAGAGCATTCCCGAGGCACCCCGGCCCAGGGCGGGGACACCCCGGGGTGGAGGGGGCGCAGGGCCAGCCCCGGGGGCGGGCAGGCTGCGGCCGGGGGCCCTGCCCGCGGCTCGGGGGTGCAGAGCACCCTCTCCCGGCGCTGCCTGTCAGCAGCTGCCGGACGTTTTTATTACTTTTTTTTTTTAATTATTTTTTTTTCTGCCTGCCAGCTGGGGCGGCTCATCCCATTCCGTCCCGTCCCGTCCCGTCCCGGAGCCGCTCGCCGGGGGATGCCGCGCCCCGCGCCCCGCGGCTGAGCGGGTCCCGCCGGGGCTCCATGGGCTGCACCGGCAGCGCCCTGCGCTGCTGCCCCGTCGGTGCCGAGGTAGCGGCTGCGGGGGCTTTGGGCTGGGCTGGGCTGGGCTTGGGCTGGGCTTCTCTCGGGGTCGGGCTCCGTGGGGTCGGGCTCTTGTGGGACCGAGTGCACACGTTGTCGGGGCTCGATGGAGTTGGGGTTCGCGCGGGGCTGATGTTTGCGGGGAGTCCTGCTCGCAGTGCTGGGGATGAGGGGTGCTGGGGCACCCGGCGTGGGTTCCTCCCTGTCCCGGGAGCGGTGGCGCCGGGCGGTGTGGCTGTCCCCGGCTGTGTGGGACCCCTCCGGCACTGTGGAGGGGGAGGTGGCAGCGGGGACAATGAAAGCTGGCAGCCACCCGTCCTCCTGCATCCTCCTGCACTCTGCTGCACCCCTCCAGGCTCACCCCGACATCACGGGGATTTTATGGTTAACGGGGTGCAGGATCTGGGATGATGATGCCTGTTGGAAATGCTGGTCCCATAGATGACAGGGATGGGTTCCCCCAGCTAGTCTTCTGCCAGCTTCCCACAGCATCCTCCCTCATCCTAAAGGCCGTGTCCCCTTGAGCTGAAGGCATCGCTCCTGTAGGGGAACACTGTGAGTCCCCTCAGATCTCAGCACGTTGCTCTGTACTGAAAAGCTCTTCAGCAAGGTCTGAAATTATCTGCTGATTGTTGTTATCATTGTTATTGTTATTATTTGATGTGCTCATGCTGCCTCAGTGCCTCACCACTGACCTCGAGAGATGTTTTTGCTGTTGGATGTGTTGTGCTTACTGCTGTTGCTGTTGTGATTGCTGGAGGGTGGCAGGGGAAGGAGGGAAGGCAGGAACACCCCTGGCACGGGTGGCCCTTTGCAGATCCAGCTGTGAAAGTCCCCGCTTGGGAGCACAGAACCCATTGCAGGATGTGCAGGGGGAGCAGGCACGGGGCTCACATGCATCCAACAAGTGCACTTTATTTACAGCACTTGCAGGCTTGGTCGCTTCTCCACATCATGGAAAAAATCCCACTCTATGCTATGCCATAAGATCAAATATTTCTGGTCTGGTTTGTGACTCTGAGAGCTCTCAAGAACAGGCAGAGGACAGGGTGAAAGAAACAACAGCCCCAAGGCCCCAGGTGCTGAGAGCCCCACATTTACCGAAACACGGAAATTTGTCATTTGCCTACAGACGTCTCCCTTCCTGCACTTGCCCGCGCTCGAGCTCTGCTCAGCCCTGTGTCACCAACAGTCATTACCCATAAACAGCCCTGCTGCTGTGACTGAAAGTCATTCTGAAAGAAGCACTTAAAATCCCTGTTATGGTTAAAAGGCATAAGGACAGGCGTGGGGCCACTCCTGCCCATGTTCTCATGTCCAGAGTACCAAAAGGCAGGAGGAGAGACCTTCACCTTCCATGCTGATGGGTGGACTTGCAAAGTTGGTCCCTTGAGGTTGCTTAGGGTCAGGGGAGACTTCAGACCCCAGGGATAAGCCCATCCAGAAGTCATGTGCAATTCATGGGGCTGGGGACTCTAATGGGACTGGGGGCTGCAGAGGTTTTTGAAGCCAGTCCCAGGTTTGAGGTGACCTTGAGGAGCTGGTGCTGGGCTGGGTCTGGTGGGTGGATGACACACCAGGAGCCACTGTGTGCCCTGGGGGAGGTGCCTTGGCAGCCTCATCCTTCCCTGGCACCAGTCTGCGGGCAGCAGGGTGATAAGGGAGGCACAGAGAGAACCCAGCCCTGAGCTGTGGGTGCTGCCCCTGGGGTTTCCTTCCCCTTCAGCTCCATCCACCCCTGCTTGGCCACTCACGGTCACCGCCCGCGCTTTGGTCACGCTCCTGGCGTGAGAGAGGCCAAGGTGCCTTCCCAAAAGTCAGGGCTGAGGTTTGGCCGCCTTCCAGGGCTGGGGTGAATTTATTTTGAAGTGCTAGGAACTGTACAGAGCACCAGGAGTCAGGGAAGGGTCAGAATGCAAAACTCGGGGCTGTCAACAGTGTGAAGTGTTTGCCTACGGTCTGCTGCACAGATCTGACTGCAGGAGAGGTGATAATCACCTCCCAACACAGCCATCACCATCACTGGAGGAAACACAGCAGCAGGGTTAGAGACAGGTCCCACGGAGCCGTGCCAGCATTGCTCTGGCAGCGCTGAGCATCTGCTGCAGGTCCTGGGAGGTGTTACAGTCATGGGCCAAATCCTGGCCCCCTTCTCCACAGCCACAAAGCAAAGCCTCCTCCCCAGGAGCAGAATCAGGATTTAAATACTCATTTCCTGCCTCTTTGTGATTTCCTTTGCTAGGTTGCATGGTTGAATTGCTTAATGTACTTGTAAAACAGGAAAAGAGGAAGAAAAATACAGTCCAAAACCCCACCTCACGCTAAGAGCTGAAGCAGAGGCTGCAGCCACCCCGGCTGCCCACACTGTGCCAGCTGCTCTGCACTGGTGCTCCCCACCCCAGAACCCTTGGAGATGACTCAGGTCCTGTTGGAAATCCCTATTAATCCATCCATAAACAGTTCTGCTCCAGACTATTAGAAATACTTAGTTCTAAGAATGTAGATACTTTTGGTTTTTCATAGCTGGAAGGTATTTTTGGCAGAGGTTTCCAAGAACTTACAGGATAAGCTACTCTGCGGATGGCCCCCACCTGCAGGATGTATCAGGCTGCTTTTTCCCTGGCCAAAGCTGTTCCAGCTGGAGCAATTCCCAACCTGCTCCTTGCACACACTGTGGATTCCAGGATGATTTTCCAGCTCTCCAAAATGCACCAGGCGATACCAGAGGTTTGGGTGCCGCAAAGCTTCTCTGGAAGTGACAGTGGAAAGTCCCTCCATATTTCAGAGCTTTCAGCCAAATTTTGCTGTTTGCCCCAGAGGTGGAGCTTTTATTCCAAAGGACAATTGAGTGCTTATGATTAAAATTAGCTCTAGATGCTATTTTAATTGCTCCTAGAGGTAGGAAGGTGCCTCACTCATAGCCTCAGGGCAAGTATTTAGATTTGTCTGTTGATGCTGGTGAACCTGTTGCTCGCTTCACCTATTTCTGAGTTCAGTGCTGGTGTCTCAAATCATCTTCCTTTAGAGGCTGAGGGTCTCTGAGGTCCCATCCTGCTGGATTTGGGGTGTGGGGGAGAGGTGAAGATTCCCTGGTTGTGTGCTGGGGACATTGCCTGTGCTATGGAGGTGACCTGGGCTCTCTGTCTTCAGACATCACTTATGCCAGTGAGCAGGACAAATGCAGCAGAGGTGGTTTGGTTTGGGGGTTTGGAGTCCCTCCTGGAGGTGGTAACAGCATCCTGCTCTCAGCTCTGCTGAGATCACCCAAAACCCTTGAGGTGTGTGTCACCCCCTGTGTCAACAGGGTCCTCCTCCAGACTTTGAAAATAGAGCGGGGATATGGGGTGTGGGGCTAGGGGAGGAGGCCTTTTGTGTTACTCCTGTGATGCCCTCAGGACTGCAGAGCCTCGACTGTCTCATCCATCTCTCCCCTTGGCCCCCATCCCCTGACTTCAAATCCCATCACAGGACACGGGTACGGTAAATACCAGGGATGAGGTATGAGGTGGTATGAGCTGTGTCAGGGATTCCTGGGGACACTTTGCACTCAGGTGTGCCAGGATTCAGCAGCATCCCAGGGCACCCCTCGCTTTCTGGGTGAGCTGCATGGACAAGGAGAACGAGCCCTGTGAGCTCGGACTGCCGGCTGCCTCCTCGCCCCCTCGCCTGGGCCGCGTTCAACGCCGCGGCTGCTCATGCCATAGAAGGGAAGATAAAGCCGTGGCTTCCCAGAGCCTTGGAGCTCTCCTGCTCGCTGGAACTGCGCCTCCCCCCAGCTCCAGGAGGGGGGCTGCAGGGGAGGCGGAGACAGGGGCGGCTGTTTGCTTTCCCGTGCTTTTTCCCAAGCCAGGCTCCCTAATCCGGGCTGGATTTGGCCGCGCCGCTGAGCGGGGCCGAGCCGGGGAGCAGCCGGCACAGCGGGCACAGGGCTGCTTTCCTTAGGGATGGGAATTTTTAGGGACAGCTCTGCGGGGGGCTGGAGAGCATTTTAATTGCTCCTAGAGGTAGGAAGGTGCTTCACTCCGTGCCTTCAGGTGAATTTTCTCACCCCCCGTGCACCTATGCAATATCCAGAAGCACATCTCAATGATGGGCATCAGGGACCAGATTTGCCCTCTGCCAGCGAGGCCGAGCCGAGAGCCTGCGAGCTTTGCTTCTATCTTTCAGCAACTGATAAAAATACATCCAGTCCTTTTTTCTTTTTTTTTCTCCCATCCAAGTGACTAAATTAAACCCATGCAGGGCTGGAAGGCATCCCACGGAGCTGTGTTGCTGGAGGCAGCTCCCGGCTCTGGGTTATCTCAGCCCCGAGGCAGCAGCGGCAGCGTGCGGGGCTGTGCAGCGCATTCCTGCGCTCCTGAGCTCATTGCTTGGCCGCCTGCTCCCGCCTGCTGCCAGCCCTGCACAGGGGCTGGACCGTCTCTGATTTATGGCTATTTCTCATTTCTCACTCCTGCTCCAGCTGTGTCAAAGCCCATCTGTGTAAGGCCCTGGCAGAGCCCTGTGTTTGGGGGGCTGCAAGGTGCCAGGGACCAGACTGAGCTGAGCGTCCCAGGACAGGAGAAGGGTGGCAAGGGAGTGCCAAAGCTGGGGCCCTGCCAAGTGCTGCCTGCTCTCCCCCACCAAAAGTTTTGCTGCTGGAGCCCATTTTGCACCAGCACCGTGTCGGTGGGGGTGGCATCCCCCAGGTTTTCCAGCTGAATGCTACCTGGTGATCTCTCTGGGATGCAGGGAATTGGCATGACCTTGAGGCTGCCTGATGGGCAGTACATGCACACCCATGGGTGCCCAGTGCTGGGAGAGGGCAGGGGGCTGGGGAGAGGCCACTGCTCCACCAGGACCTGTGTTTTAGCAGAGCTGATGGGGGCTCAGTGCAGGGTGTTCTCTGCCTGCAGCCACCTGCCCCACTCTGTTCCCCCCTGCTCCAGCCCCCTCTCTCTCTGCCAGAGACAGCTAAAAGCCCAGCAGCAGAGGGGATCGGCTTCCCAGGAGCTCTCAGCCTTGAAGACACAGAATGGTGAGGAAAAAATGTGTTTTCCCCCTGCTTTGCTTTCTCAGAGTGATATTAAGGAGGCAGTGGTCAGGCCCCAGCATGGCACCAGGGAGGATGGGGAGGATGCAGGCGCATGCTGGTGCAGGAGGGCAAACAGGGCATCCCAGAGACAGCAGCATCCCCTCCTGTCAGTCAGACAGAACAGGAGACCCCAGAACAGGAGACCCGACAAGCTCTGTGTGCTCTCTGAGCCTGGCAGCACCATCCCAATTTGGACCAGAGAGATGGAGGGAGGTGTTTCTCCAGTGGGAGAAGGGCAGTGCTGAACCCGGCCCTGGCACTGGCAGGTTCAGCTGCCCAGGGTGTGCAGGCAGCCCAGCCAGGGGAGGCAGCCAGCGCTGCTTCAGCCGTGTTTGTCCTGCAGCCAATGCCTGCCTGCTTCCTGAGCACGGCGAGAAGGCAGCGCGGCCAGAGGAGTGGGCGGAGAGTGCCAGATTCCTCCGAGGCCAGGAGGAAGAGGAGGAGGAGCAGGATGGTGGCCGGGCAGGCACTGCCAGCATCTCCCAGGACATCGAGATCCAGGTGAGCTGGAAGAGCTGGTGCTGCTGGAGGCAGCAGCTGGGCATGGAGCATGTCACCAGCCTGGTCTTCCCTGGCACATGCTGGGCTCTCCCATTTTTGGGAGAAGGACGGGTCTAAGAAAGGGTGAGGAAGCCCAAAGCAGTGAAGCTCTGCATCCCTTACACTGAGATTTCTTATCCAACTTCTTCCCAGGTGGAAAAGAGAAAAGAGCGGGAGCTGAAGGAACAGCTCGATGCCCTGAGGAGAGAGCACACAGAAACGCTGCAAGGTGTGTGCCAGGGCAGTGGGGCTCCCTGCAGCTCCCCTCTCCTGCTACTGCCCTGTCCCTTTGGCTGCCTCTGGGGCCATGGGGATGCTGTTCCCTGCTCTCCACCTCTGTGGGGCTCAGGTGGAGCCAGCTGCCCCAATGTCCCCACTCTGGTGGCACTCAGCTCATGTTCCCCCACAGAGCTCCAGGGAGCACACGAGCAGGAGAAGCTGCTGCTGACAGAGTCCCACCACAGGTCTGAGGCAGCCTTACAGGTACCAGCAGAGAAATCCCTGGGAAGGGGGGCTTGTGGGCTTGTGGAGGGCTGAGGACCATCTGCTGGTTCTGCCATGGTGCCCCACATGGCCACCTCAGTCCCTGGTGTGCTTGGGGACTGCACCAGCTCCTCCAGCCCTGGTGTTATATGGGTACCACAGCCCAGAAAGCAACCCCAGATACCTCTCATTCTGCTTTTTCCCTGGTTCTCCTAGGAGAAAATTCAGGCACTGAATTCTCAGCTGAAATCCTTCCAGGACAGGATGAAGCGGGTGGAGGAGTCACTCCTGAGAACAGACTACAAGAAGCACATCCAGGTGCAGGGAGGGTGGCACAGAGGGACCTGCTATGGGGTGCTGACCCAGAGCCAAGGGGCCTCTCTGATGGACCCTGGCAGGGGGGCTGGAACCAGAGGGGAGCACAGGACAGCTGAAGGGGGGAGCAAAGCCTGTCCTGGGGGGTGTTGAGCTCCCTTGGACACAAGTGATGGCCCTGCAGGAGCACGGGAGCCCCAGCCCCTTCTGGGAGCAGGAGCTGGAGAGCCTGCACTTTGTCATCGAGATGAAGAACGAGCACATCCACGGCCTGGACAAGAAGCTGCTGCACCTGGAGAATGTGGTGGGTTGAAAGGGGGGGTCACACGTGGGCTTTCCTCTTTTCAGCTCCTCTACCCACCTAAATTCTGCCCAGAAACTGCAGCAGGAGTAAAGGTGGACGGAGCCCATTTCCTCTCCTGGCCTGGGGAGGAGATGGGGGAGTAATGGGAAGATGGGAGAGCCACCACACCAACTTTTCACCCAAAATGGGGTGGCAGGGGGCTCAACAGTGCTTCCCAGCTCTCTCCTCACCCTCCTGCCCCTTCCAGGAGGAGAGGAACCTTCAGCTGGAGGAGAAGGTGAAAACTCTCCAGCAGGAGAACGAGGACCTGCAAGTTCGCACCCAGAACCACTTGGTCATGGCGAGGTGAGCGCTGGTCCCACCCACGGGGGCACAGGTGACATCTCTGCACTGGGGGGGGACAGGTGGCAGTGCGGGAGCACCTCGCAGCCTGCAGTGCCACCGGGTGCTTTGCAGGGAGCAGAGGGGCTCGTGGGCACTCAGCCTGTGCCCTCAGCCTGTGCCCTGTGCCCGCAGGCAGCTCTCCGACGAGCTCCAGGCGGCCCGCGGGGCTCTGGAGAAGGAGGCGCAGCTGCTGGACCAGGCTCGCCGGGAGAAGGAGGAGCTGCTGTACCGAGTGCTGCACGCCGGGGACGGCGCCGCCTTCCCCATGGCCACCGGCGAGGTGCCCCTCATCGCCACGTAGCACCGGCGGCACCCGGGCTGCTCGCACCGGGGCTGCTCTCACCGGGGCTGCTCGCACCAGTGCCCCCAGTCGGGGCAGGGCTCCGGGCTGGCCGAGCCCTCAGGGCGCCTCACGGACCGCAGTGATGGAGCATTTCACAGCAGTGATGGAGCATTTCACGGCAGCGATGGAGCATTTCACAGCAGTGATGGAGCATTTCACGGGACATTTACTCCTGCATTTCCCCAGCCCGTGTGGGACTGCAAAGGGACCCTGGCCTCCCACCCACGCAGTTCCTGCACCCCTTGCTCTGGTGAGGGGGTGTCTGGGGGTGAAAGGGGTCAGCCAGGACACACAGACTTGCATTGGGCCAGATCTGACCCAGCACTTGGCTCTGAATATAAACAGCACCAGTGCCGCCCCAGGGCATGAGGACAATGAGGAGGCCACCAGGACAAGCACCAGGAGGATGAGGACAGCACTGGGGACATGGTGTTAACCTCACCAGGCAGGGCTCCCACCCTACTATTCCCATCAACTTCTCTACCTTCAGCAAATGTCTCCCAGGTACTGCTCCTGCAGCTCAGGCATGTCCCAGCTCACAAAGACCCCAAGCCCTACTTGTCCCTTGGAGCAGCACATCAGGGAGCAGAGCATCCTCCCGGGGTACCAGGCTTTGGCAGGTCACACCCTCTGCTCCAGGCAGGCCATCCCCAGCAGGGAAGGTGCTGCCAGCATGGCTGTGGATCAGGGCTGGATGCACACAAGCACTTTCTCCGGGGTGCACCAGTGTGGTGGGAGCCACTGCTCTGGGGCTGGCACAGGCTGTCCCCTCCCTCCCCAGGGCTGTTTAACCAGAGTTGTGCATGTGTTTGTGGGTCTGTGGGTGTGTGTGTGGGTGTGTTTGAGTGTGTGGGTATGTGTGAGTGTGTGTGTGGGTGTGTGTGTGCACCAGCCAAGGTGCTGCTGGCTGTAAGGATTACAGATCTGCAAGAAGCAGCAGCCTCAGCTATCCCATGTCAGTGGTTTGGGGGACAAAGTTTGTGTGCTCCACACCCCATATAGTGGGGAGAAGTGGAAGGGTGGGAGCTGGCACCACAAAGACTCAACAAAGAAGCTCCAGATGAGGCCCTTAAGGCTGATCCCCATTTTCCTGCCCCTTTTCCTCCATTTCAATGGGCTCCCTGCTCAGGGCAGACCCGGGCCCTCCCAGCATCAGGGCCACTGCATCAGCCACTTCCGTCCTTTGTGCTGACCCTAATCACAAACACAGCAGCTGAATGGGCAGCCAGGAAGGCAACGTGGATGTGGGGTCCAGCTCTGACCCACACACGCCCATGGGATGGCCATAGGGGGAAATGGGGGAGCCTGTTGTGTCAGAACCATGTCCCACCAGGGCACCCTCTGCTCCCCACACCATCTGTGACTCCCCCACGTGCTGTAACACAAAGCAGGGATAGCCCAGCAAACCCTGCCTGGCTATGGCTGGAGGGATCAGGATTTTGGGACAAAGGGATGTGAGCTGATGGGCTCTGGGATGGTGCTCTGGACACCTGGTACCACATCCCAGAGCCCCAGAGGCAGATCCTGCGTGGGATTTGGAAGAATGTGCCCGACTCTGGGAAAGGGGACACTGGGAATTGAGGAGGAGGAATAAATGAGTGCAGAAAAGGACTTACACACTGTGAAGGGGGGAAAGCCTGGACCAGTGGCAGTCATGGGGAGAATGATAACAGCTCAGGCTGGGTGCCCAGGTGAAATGGAGGGTCAGGGCAGCACAAGAGGCCTCTCCACCTCATTGTGAGCGGCTGAAGGAGCAGGGTGGGCAAGGGGCCTGTGGGGTGGCTGCAGGGAAAAGTTTCAAAAGAAAAAAAATCAAAAACACAGCCCAGTAACAACAGCAAAACCACTTGTGTGCTTTATCCTCTCCAAAGAGAACTCTGTGTGCAGGGGCTCGCTGTGAGGATTTGGGGTGCTCAGGGAGGTTCACCAGGCTCGGGGCAGCAGCTCCTGCAGCTCTGGCAGGGCTGGGCCCCTCTGTGGGAGAGGAGCCACAGCCCAAGGGGCTTCCCTGCCCCCTGGGCACACGATGGAGGGAGCCAGGCCCTTCCCTGCCCCCCCCGGGCACAGGATGGAGGGAGCCAGGCCCTTCCCTGCCCCCCGGGCACAGGATGGAGGGAGCCAGGCCCTTCCCTGTCCCCCAGGCACAGGATGGAGGGAGCCAGGCCCTTCCCTGCCCCCAGGCAGAGGATGGAGGGAGCCAGGCGCTCAGGAACTGGCCAGCCCCTTTCATTGCCCCGGAGCAGATGGGCACAGGGCAGTGTCACGGGGCTCCAGGGCCACCTCCCTGGCTCTGCTTTGGGGCAGCTCCTGGGGACCTGTCCCTTCAGGCCAGGGACTCTCAGTGCTGTGCCAGATCCCATAGCCAAAGTAAATGAAGAAACCTGGGAAAGAGCACAATAGGGTGTAAATGGGCTGCTTCTCTTCCCCTCCCAGCCACCGAGTGCTGGCCCCCTCCTTTGGGCCACATTTCAGAGGACACGGTGCTCCCACCACTGCTGGACATCAAGGGTCAGCATCTCCTCCCTCCCCACCACTGCTCAGAGCAACATTGGTGCCTCAAACCACCAGCCCTCCCCCCAGAGGGGCTGGAGGCAGCTCCGGGGCCTCGGGAGGGGCCGTGCTCACCCGCAGCCATCCAGAGCAGGTACCGCAGCCAGGGGGCCGCGCTGAGCCGGGCCAGCAGCACCGCGTTGGTGGAGATGCTGACGAGAGGCAGGAAGGGCAGGCAGGGAACCTGCAGGGTAAATTCCACAGCTAAATGCAGCTCTTTGTTGCTCTGGCTGGTTGTCCACAGGCAAGGGGAAGCCCAGCCTGGCTGTGAGGCTCAGACATCCGAGCTGGGACTGCAGCCTGTGCTGGAGAGGGATGCTTGGGAGGGTGTTTTGCTTGTCAGGTCCTGCACTGCAGGATTTGAGATGAGAGGCTTGTGAAAGTAAGCCAAGGTGTTAGGGCCAGGTATCTTTTTACTGAAGAGCAGCTCTGGATTCCTCAGCAGGCACTGGGCTCAGCTGGGAGATGCCCCTTCCGCCCATGGGGTGGAAGAGCCCTCATGGTCCCTATGGAAAACCCCACGAGCCACAGGCTGCCTCCAGCAGTGCCTCATTAATGTGGATGCAGCAAAGATGTGCCTGACCTGCAGCAGAGGGAACAGCCCCAAATGGCCCTTTCCCCACAGGGCTGCAGCACCTGCCTGCTCTCTGTGCCCCAGGTCCCTGTTCCTGGGTACACCCTGAGGGTTGGGCTGGGTGCTCACCATGAAGGACGCCTTGTCCTGGCTCTGAGGCTGCCTCCAGATGAGAAGAGCTGCTGCCAGGATCCCCAGGAGAGGCAGGGCCAGAGCAGAGATGCACCAGGCACCCCCAGCCCGCAGGCAGGGCAGCCCAGCAGTGCTCACCCAGCCCAGGGCACAGGCCAGGGCAGCTGCAGAGGGACCACAGTGTCAGGGCAGCTCCCCTGGGCTGTGCCATCCCTCTGTCAGGCTGCTATGGGGGACAAATGACAACCAGGGGACACGGCTGGGTGGCTTCTCATGGTGGGTTTGACTTTTCTCTCCCTCTGGGAGGTTTCCTGAGGTCCCACTGGGGCAGTGGGATGAGGGCAGGAAGGAGCCATGCAGCCCCTGCATCTGCTGCTGGGTGGTTTCCACCAGGCCAGCCCTTGCTACAGCAGGGATGTCCCCCCTGGGTCCCCCCAGGCAACTCCCTTAGAGCCCATCCACCATCCCAGACACACCTGCAGCTGTCAGAGCCCAGACCACCAGGGCAGAGGAGCGAGGGGTGGGATGGGGGGGTGGCTGCACCAGGTGGTTCCACCATGGCTGCACAGCTGGGACCTTCCCCACAGGAGTGTCCCGAGGGCCAGGCTCAGGCCGGTACCTGAGGAGCAGACACTGGGTGTCAGTGCACACAAACCTGCACCTGCCCTGTCCCAGAAGCTGGCTGAGCCCTGTCCCCTGTCCCAGCAGTCTCACCTGAGCAGCAGCACACAGGCAGCCACCATGGAGTAGGCCAGCAGTGTGCCAATGGACATGGTGTCAACCAGGGCTTTCAGGTCAAAGAGAAGGGCCAGGAGAGCTGGGGAGAAGAGAAGCCCTTATAGCCTCTGAGCAGAGCTGGCAGTGCTGCTGTGCCCACCTCAGTTCATACTCTCACTGCAACAGAACTTCAGTGGACTGGTGATGCTTTGGTCACTAGCACAAAGCATCCTGTCACCTCCTGCCTGGCAGTGCAGAGAGGCTGGGACTCCATCAAGGCCAAATGGTCCTCACCCACCATAAGATCTGTCTCTGGGTGAAAAGACAAGGCTCAAACAGCTGCAGGCAAGCTAGAGGGAAGGAGGACACCCACCAAGGCCTGCTCACAGCTGAGGGTGACCCAAGCACTCACCTACCTGCCACTGCCCCCGACACCAGAGTTGCCACCACCGGGCACTGATGGCGACTGACTTTGGCCAGAGGCTGGAAGAGGAGCCCATCCCGAGCCATCGCATACAGGATCCTTGGCATGGGGAACATGGAGCCCAGAAGGCTGCATGAGACAGGGGAGGAGATGGGGGAGAAGAGGAGAGGAATGCAGGAGGTGCCATCCTGCCTTTTTCCCCTCCAAGGGAGCTCCCATTCATCTGTTTGGTCCATAACCTTCTCAAGACCATCTAACAACATCATCACCTTCCTCACCATCAGATGAGGGACAGTGTCAGGGAAGAGATGTCTGCAATCACCTGTGCATGCCAGAAGACCCCAGCCCACTCCTGTGGACATGGTGCCACCTGGCCATTTCCTTCAGTGGCCAAGGGCTTTGGCTGCTCTCCCTGATCAGGAAGGGCCAGGGTGGGAACATCCTTGTGTGGAAGGGATTTTAATCAAGCAGGAAAGGCAAGGAGGAATTCAGGAGGGAGGGGTTGGGGATAATATCTCCTGGATGTGTTCAGCTCCAGTAGCTGCTCTGAAGCACAGAAATGCCATCAGAGGGTGCCCCTCACCTGGTGGTCAGGGCACACAGTGACCCCACAGCCACAGCATACTTGGCACTGCTCCAGCCAATGTACTCAAAGGCCACTGGCAGAGGGCTCGTGGTGTCCAGGAGGTAGTAGGGCATCATCAGGGTGAGGGCAGCAGATACCCCAAAGTAGGCCAGGAAGCAGATGAGGAGGGAGAGAATGATGCCCATGGGGATGGATCTCTGCGGGTCCCTCACTTCTTCCCCTGGAGAGAACAAGATCAGCTGTAGGAACAGAGGCTCATTTAATGTGCATGGCAGGCTAAGAGCCCAGCACAGGCTGGAGAGAAGATCCCATATCCTCCCAAGAGAGGACACAGAGACCTTCTAGCAAGGACCACTGGATGTTTTGGGCCCCAGGGATATTGGGATAGAGAATGTCTCTGCTCTAGGATTAGCCCAGACATTCCACGAGGACTCTTAGAAAGGGCAGGAGAGGGTGGCTGCAGCACAGAGCTGGGAATGTGCCCAATTCCCAGCCTCACACCAGTTCCCAGCACTGTGGGGACAGTCACTGCCAGCCCAGCCTGCAGGGAGGGTCCCACCAGCAGCACCCCCACCCCAGTTACCTGTGGTAGCAATGCAGTCAAATCCAACAAAGGCATAGAAACAGGCAGAGGCTCCAGCCAAGGTGCCAGTGAAGCCATAGGGCATGAAGCCTCCCACCCCAAAGGCACTGGTCCTGTTGTCAGCCATGGACTGGTTCCTGGGGAGGAGGAAGAAGAGCCAGGCAGTGCAGGGGGGTCAGTGCAAAGGGGTCCCAGGATGGGGTCAAGCTGAACATCCAGCCCCCTCAACCCACAGCATCAACCCAGCAGGGCTTAGGATTTTGTCTCTTTGACACATTGCCAACAGGAAGAAACAGAGAAAGTGGTGTCTCCTGGGATAAAGTGGTGTCCCGTGGGATAAAGTGGTGTCTCCTGGCATAAAGCACTGGGGGTCTGACTCCCCACCCCACTCTGAAGGCAGCAGAGGGAGAGTGAAGCCCCTCATACCCAGCCTCGTGGGCAGCTGCCTGTGGCAGGTCATCCTCCCTGAGCCTCCAGTTGCTCATGTGGCCTTTGATGAAGCCACTCACTGTGACAAAGAGCAGGACGAGCACGTTGAGAGCTGTGAAGGCTTTGTTGACCATGGTGGACTCCTTCACTCCAAAGGAAAGAAGCGCTGGAGAATAAAAAAATCAAAACTGGATGAGGTCCTGGATGACACCAGGGTAGACATTCCTGGGGAGGGAAAAGGGGGGCAGTGGTAAATTCAGGACATCTTGCAGATTTCCCCAGATTCCCTTTCCATTCCCCATTCTTTGCTCAGGGAAATGGCAAATCCTCACCGGGGTCAGCCCCATCCTGAAGAGCCCACAGTGAGGTGAGGAGCTCATCCTACCTGATGGAGGGTGGCACAGGGGGAAGCATCCTACCTGCCAGCAGGACCACCAGGCCAGCAGCAAAGGCATCTGGGTGCTCTGCCAGCCCCACAGAGCTCATGGCTGCGTGAGCACCCAAAAACCTCCCCATCCTCTTGCCCAGGAGCTGGTCAAAGGTAGCACTCCAGGCCCGGGCAACGCTGGCAGTACCTGGGGAGAAGGGGATGGCTGTGTGATGAGGTGATGGCTCAAAAGACACCCAGCAAAGCCACCAACACATGGTGGGAGGGATCAAGAGGGCCTTGTACCGATGACATAGGACAGCAGCAGGTTCCATCCAGCCAGGAAGGCGCAGAGCTCCCCCACTGTCACGTAGCTGTACAGGTAGGCAGAGCCAGCCAGGGGCACACGCGCCCCCAGCTCGGCGTAGCACAGCCCTGCCAGGGCAGACACCACGGCTGCAATCAGGAGAGAGAGCACGATGCTCGGGCCAGAGCTGGTTTTGGCCACCTCCCCTGCCAGGACGTAGACCCCAGCCCCCAGCGTGCTGCCCACCCCCAGGGCAGCCAGGTCCAGGGGCGAGAGGCAGCGGCGCAGGCTGGAGCCCCCCGGGCCGGCCGGGACTCGCTTCCTGCGGGACAGCAGCCGGGGAACGGAGCGCAGCCGGCTCCAGCACGGCACCTGCAGGACGGCAGAGCAGCAGCGGTGAGGGCACTGTGTGCTGCCCCACTGCTGCCCCACTGTTCTGCAGAAATAAACAAAACTCCACAACTTTTGTGAAAGTTGTAAAGCTGGAATGTTTATTACAGCACCGGACGCATGTGGGAATCATTCGCCTAAAATGACATGCGTACCTCTGGGAACTTCAGGTCCCTTTTTATCCCACTCTCAAATCCATATGCATGCAATTTTACAATAGGTTCATACAGATTAATTTTTACGAATTTCGCGTGGCATTTGCAGCTAGTTCTTCTTTATCAGAAAGAATTCCTAGGTCAGGTTGACCTGCTCTCACAGCAGCCTCTGTCTCTCTCTATCACCTTCTGTCTCCCCCCCTTCATCTCTGTCTTTCACTGAAGCAGTGTCTCTGAGCCCAGGCTTTTGCAGTCAGACTACACTGCAAGCTACATACTTAAAGATGTACATTCCACCTAAATCAAAAAGGATTTCTACCCTGGAAAATTTCTACTCTGCCTCACCCACTGACCACCCTGATGTGACACAAACCCAGCCTCAGTGGTGGCCTTGCAGCTCCCACCATCCCCAGTGCTCCTGGACTCTCTGGGTGCTGCCTGCTCTCTGTCCCTGCCAGTAAAACAGCCCATTTTGGACAAGAAGGTGCTCAAGCAGCTGTGCTGCTCTCTCATCCCCAGTGACAAATGCAGCTATGCATGTCCAATTTGAGAGAGGGGACAACGACAAGTGTTTGACCCCCCTGCTGGCTCAGAAGGTCCTGTTGCTGCAGCAGCCTCCTCAGCAGGGACACACAGTCAGGATTATCCCAGCTTTGACACTGAAACTATTTGAAATACAGAACCCATGCCAGACAAGGAAGGATGGGAGATGCTCTGCTCCTGGAAATTGCCTTGAAGTGCACCAGGGAGGACCCACCTGCTCAGCTGGAGATGCTCCCACAGCATCTGTAACTGTGGGTCAGTGGCACAGCTCAGGGGGATCCCCTGGGCCATCAGCCTGTGCAGTAATGCTTTGGTTTCTGGAGGCACCAATGGGGATGTCAGCCTGGCAGAAACCCCAAACTGTGTGACATCTGTGCTTGGGGGAAGCTGTGCTTGGTATGCCATGCCATGCCTGGGATTTGTGTCCCCCATCCCGCACATCCTTTCCCAGGAGCTCCAGGACTGGAGAATCTGCTGCACATCCCATGGTGCTGCCAGGACCTGCAGGTCACCCCACAGCAAAGCAAGGCCGTGCCACACACTCCAAATGCCATCATCTGCTCCTTCCATGGGGGGACACCCCGGGCAGTGGCACATCCCTGTGGCACAGGGGACATGCGATCCCTGCTGTGGCCTGGAACTGGAGGGGACAGGGACAGCCCTGCCCGCAGCCAGACCCGCAGGATGAGCCAGACCCTGGTGTCGCAGGGAGCTCCAATGCCCAGGACAATGCAGTGCCCTGGGGGTGAGGAGGAGCCGCCCCCAGCATCTCCCACCCTCTGCACAGCCCCAGTCCCGCCCAGGACACCAAACCCCGGCGATTTTCCCCTCTCCTGCAAACAAAAGACTCACCGCAGCCATCCTTTGCTCCAGAACGAGCTGCTGAGGACAGGGAGCACCAAGAATGCCCCCTGAGGCTGTCCCCTTAAATCCCTTCTGGGAGCACCCTGGCCCTCCCCCTGCTGACCACCGCTCCGGCCTGCACAATGGGAAATCTATGCAGAAATATTTTTCCCACAACGCCTTCCAAATCATACACACAGCCTGCAATGCTAATAGGCTCAGAGGTATTATTGAAGGGGTTTAATTCACTTTTCCAAGCTCCCTGGGCAGGTGAAAAGGGGAATTCTTTCCCTCTGTCCCTGCTCCTTGCACCAGGACACACATCTCAGTCTGTGGAGCTGTTTTGGAGGAAATTCAGGCAGAGAGGAGCAGTAACAAGGCTGGGTTGGGGTTTAGGGGTGCACATTGCAGTCTGTGGAGCTGCTTTTGGAGGAAATTCAGGCAGACAGAAGCAGTAACAAGGCTGGGCTGGGATTTAGGGATATGTGCACCTACAGCTATGACTGACCCCAGCTGCCCCTGGGGAACACAGAAGGATGTGAAATGGACTGCAACAGCAAGGCACAGGAGCACAGACCCAGATCCATGGGATGTCTGCAGCAGAATGTCCAGCTGAAACTCCCCAGAGCAAAATCCTGAGGCTGCTTGCACTTCCCTGGGATCTGGGCATTCCTGGGGTGCAGCTCACAGGGGCTGAGCAGAGGAGGGCAAGCAGGACAGGGGTAAATCCAGAGCTGGGCCTAAATGAGGGCACAGGGCTGTGTGGGTGGGGGTCCCAGGTGAGGGTCCCTGGGGCCAGAAGGGCACATGAGTGTCCTTGGGCACCAGCACAGCTGCTCTGCACAGCTGCACCAGGCAAGGAGAGGCTATGGAGGAGGTGATGGGGTGACCTGGTTGGTCATCAGCATCCTGGGAGAAGAGGACCAAGTCTGGGCTCTGAGGAGAGGTTGGGAAAAGTCTTTTCATGTGATTTTGGTTTGATTTTATTATAGATAGTGCTCAGGTTGAGTCTGCTTACAGTATTTTGAGACAAAAACCTCTCAGGCTGTGGCTCAGCCCATTCTCTGGCTTTCAGCTTGCAAGGAGCAGAGGAAGGGAGCGGGAGCTGTGGAGGAGCAAAGCAAGAAAGGATCCAGAGCATCCAAAGCATAGAGGTACACTCTGTCCTGGCTCTATGGGGCAGCCCCGTATCCAGAGACCCTGTGAGCACCTCTGGGGCAGGGTGGCTCAGCACACGAGCCAGGGAGAGCAGGGCTGCTGTCCCACATTGCAGCACAGCCTGAACAAAGCTGTGCTTGTCTCCCACGCCATCTCACATGAGCGCGGTCTCCAGATGCCAGTGCCAGCCCAGGGGAACATTGCTCTGAGGGGAAAACAGGGCAGGAAGGAGCAGCCAGTGCTGGGAGGCCGTGAGGGTCTCACCCTGCCAGGGGACCACAGTCCTGTGGCTGCATGCCAGCCATCCTGGGGGCTGTGCTGCCCCACACAGGCAGGGCTGAGCAGCTCAGGTGCCTTGAGAGACGCCCAGGCCAGTGGGTACCACCAGGGCTGGGATGCCTGGAAGATTACACACCAGCAGCCTTCAGCATTTCCAGGAGTCCCTTGGGGTTTTCTGCTCTGGCTGGTGTCACACAGCACCGCCTGTGGCTCCTGGGACGCCCCGCCAGCTCCTCCAGCCCTGCCACTAGCTGGGTGGTGGCAAAGAAGGTTAAACGTGGGTGAGGCGGGGAAGGAAATGGCCTCAGGGCAGTGCAGGCAGCGGTACAGCCTGCCAGGAGCATCCTGGAGAGCCTCAGGCTGCATCGCATCCGTGTCTGCAGCACGGGAAGAGAAGACTGGGGGCAAAACCAGCTCATCATTCCAGCCCGCGTCCTGCCCTGTGGGTGCTCATTGCAGAGCCTTGGTCAGCACCTCCCTCCTTAAGCGGGTCCTGGGGGACCAAGGTCAGGCCGTTTGTCCCTACTCAGACTCCTGCAGAGGGTCAGGGACGGACATTTCCCAGCCGTGAGCAGGGAAGGGTGATTTGGGATGATTTGGGGTGATTTGGTGCGGGAGGAGCTGGCTGGCTGGCGGCAGGGCCGGGAGGCACTGGGGTACCCTGCGCCTGGCAGGAAACCACAGCTGGGGGACAGGAGGGTGACATTTCCTTGCGCTGAAATGCAATCACCGGCATTGCCTGGCAGTGTGCGTGTGGCACGGAGCCACCGCTGCTGGCACAGCGCCCCGCACACACCAGCGGGGCTCTGTGCCAGGAGACCCCCATTCCCCACAGCAGGGCGACTTTGCGGGTGACACCGGGCGCCGCCGCACCGCGGGTGATTTTGCGGGGGTGACATTGCGCGCCGCGGGCTGAGCTCTGGCACGGCACCGGGGGTGGGATGTGGCCGTGGCAGGCGGGGACAGGGGGCGGTGACGCTGTGGCCGTGAGGAAACAGCTGCTGGCCAAGGACGAGCGCTCGGCCCCGCGCACAGCCCGAGCGCGGCCGCGGCTCCTGCGAGCGCACCCGGCGAGAGCTCCGCGCTGCCGGTCAGTGCCCGCCTGGGCCGGGGCACCGCGGCTGCGGGGTGGGAGTGCGGGGCGGGGTGCCCGACCGGGACGGGCACTTTTCACCGCAATTGCCTGGGGGGAGGAAAGTCGTGGAAAGCCTTGGTTGGGCTGGGCGGTGAGCTGCGCAAGGGGAGGCTCCATCCAAGGGGTGGCTGTAGGGGGAATCCCTGGGGTTTTTGTTTTTATGAAAAATCTTTCTTTCTTGACAAATCGCGGGGGCTGCGCTGCCGGTGCTGCTTTCTGAGGTGGGGGCTGCGGGCCCCGCTGGGTGTGTCCCGGCCGAGATGCGCCTCAGTCCGTCCGGGCTTTGGTGCTGCGGCGGCTGCGGAACCGCCCATCCCTCCTGCCCTCCTTCCAGCGGGATCCAGGCTGGGGAGGGATCCCCCCTGCCTTGGTACCCACCAAGCTGTGCACAGGTAAAGGCAGCCCACAGCAGCCCCGGGGGCCGCAGCTCCTCAAGGCCTGGGAGCTTTTGGCAGTGGGGTGGGGCAGGGCATTTTGGGGAAGCCCTGCAGGAGAATGGTCCGGTATTTATAACCCGGGGAAGCTCCCTTTGCTCCAGGACAGGGGGTGGCGGGGCGCTGGGTGCTGTGGCCTCTGTGCTGGGGGAGCCCCTCAAGCCAGTCGGGCTCTTGGGGTGCAGCCCGGAGCTCACAGCCCTGGGGGGGCTTTGGGGAGCCTGGAGGGGTGCACTGCTGGCAAAACAGGCTTCCACAGAGGCTGTGTGCATCACTCAGGATTTCCCACGGGATCCCCATAACCCACATGTCTCGGTTGTTGGGTGGGGGGCAGGTGTACCCCCATGCTGCCCGATGGACGGGGTGTGTTTGTGCGGGGATTTTCCCGGGGCTGCTCTCCCGGGATCCGCGCAGGTGTCACCAGCAGCGGGGACAGGGACGGGACACTACAAGGACAGGTCGGGGACTGGGTGTGGTCGGCGAGTCCCCACCAGTGCCGAGATGAGCTGGGTGTTCTCAGCCCCGCTGCCACATGGATGGAGAGAGGGAGCGGGGCTGTGCCATGCTGGGATTTCCTCATGCCCAGGAGGTTTCACAGGCTCCAGAGGGGCATTACCAGGCTGTTTGTGCGGGGTAGGACCCCTTGGCACCCACCCAGCATCCGCAGTGCGGCCCCACTGCCTGCGGGACATGTGGGGCTGTCCCCGGCCCGCACCACGGGAAGGGGCGAGGCTCACACCCTCGCCGGCTGGAGGGGAAGGAGAGGTGAAAGCAGCTCCGCGCTTTTGCAAAACTCTCTCCCCTCAAGCACAGTGCCTGTGGGTGCTTTTGGAAGCTCCCTGTGCCCAGGCAGGGACACCCAGCTGCACAGATGGTTGCGGGGCTGGGTCTTCCCTTGCATGGGAGCCCCCGCAGGGATGTTCTGCCAAGGCATGGGAAGTTCATGGGATTTCTCCTGCCCGCTCCATGGCATGAAACCGAACTCCTGTGGGTCAGAAATCCCCCGGGGTGGCCCTGCTCTGCTCTGCTCTGCATTTTTCTGCAACGTGTCTCAGAGGGAGGGTGAAGGAGCCAGGCGGGGCCTCAGCTGACGCTCAGCGGTTCATTCATGGCCGGGCTCCATTTTCCAGCTGGTTTTCTCCCTCTACCAGCTTCTTCTGGAGCAAATGGCGCTGCTGGGGGACTTTCTCTGGGAGGGTGGGGAGAGCCCACACCGCAGTGGGTTGCAGTTATAAACGGTGCTGGTGTTAGAAAACAACCTGCAAGTTACCCTGGAAACCCAGCTGTGTTTTCTGGTCTCCAAGGATGTGTGGGACTGGTGGTGGCCTTGATGGCTGCACAGAAACGCAGATAACAGCTCTGGGGATGCTGTGGGGGCTGCCCAGCAACATGAGACAAGGAAATGTCCCCAGCAGCTGCTGAGGCTGGGATGGCCCCAGGGCTTGGGGCTGCAGGGGAGCAGGAGGGACATTGAGGGGTGCAGGGAGAAGGCCCAGCCCTGCAGAGAATGCTCAGCCTGTTTCCATGTATTCAGCACATTTTTCTCCTCTGGTTTCTCTTGGTACTGACAGGAAATTGTGCAGGCTGTGCTCTGCCCCTGACCTGTGGGGTGCCCTCAGTGCCAGATTCCAAAGGCTCAGTAACCACAGGGTGGCTGTGCAAAGCCAGCAAAGCCCCTCTCCCTGATCCATCCTGCAGCACCTGGCAGTGCTCTCCCCTTTCCCTGATCCATCCATGGCAGTGCTCTCCCATGGGCCCCACCCCCAGGAGGGAGCAAACCCTCCCTTAACTCACCCAGCCTGCAGAGAGGGGCCTTGGCTCACACTGACCTCTCTGTTCCCTTCCACAGCTCCTCCCTGCCCTCACACCAGTGATCTCCAGCTTTGAACCATGGCACCCCAAGGAAAGGTAAGGGTGACCTCCCCAGGGCAGGGCTGGGCCCAGAGCAGCCCCCAGGGCTGGGGCAGTGTCTCCAGCAGCAGCAGCAGGGATGGGGTGACGTGCATGGACACCGTGCTGCCCAGAGCCTGTTTACATTCCTGCCTCTCCAGCCAGTGCTGTCTGGATGTGATGCAGATGGGGGAAGTGCTGGGCTGGGGAGCAGGGACAGCAAGGAGCAAAAATCCTTTTGGGACCACAGTGGGATGGGGAAGAGAAGCAGGGCCGTGGGAAGGGGAGAAGAGATGTTGCACTGGGGATTTGGGCATTTGATGGAGAAAACTCCTGCCTGATCATGCTGCAAGGCATGCAGCCCTGTTTGGGCCTTTCCCCTCTCCCAGCCTGGATTTCTTCCCACTCCAGGCTGGTGCAGTGTGGCAGCTGTGTGAGCAGGTGCTCCCCTGCAGCCAGGAAAACATCTCGGTGTGGGTGGAAGCTCTGCCTCGATGGGCAGGCATGGCTGGCTCCGTGCAGCCTGCCTGCTGCCAGGGGAGGAGTCCCAGCCCAGAGCCTCCTTCTGCTCTGCTGGGGCCAGGCTCTGCTTCCCATCCCCTGGGGAAATCCAGCAATCATTCCCTCCAACCTTACTGCCCAAAGCTTCCTGCCCAGCTAAGGCAGTGGTTGGTCTGGGTGGGGAAACTGAGGCAGGGTGCAGCATTTTCCTGCAGCAGCCCAGGACCCCAAGCAGCCATGGGGTGGAAGAGAGCAAAGCCACGCTGGGAATTTCGCTTCCACCCTCCTGGCCCCAGTGTGGCTTATTTTTAGCTGGGAGATCCTGGACAGGCCAGGATGACTCAGAGGCTGGAGGAGGGGAGGCAGGAGGCCCCTGGCAGCTGAAACAGCAAGGAAAGGGGGAAAGGGGGTATGAGGAGTATGCAGTGGGCAGGATGCTGTTTCTATCCCAGCTGATGTTCCCACACTTGCCTGGGGCTCATTCCCACACAGAATGCAGGGAGTGTGGGGTGATGCAGAGCACTGAGCTCCTGCCTCAGTTTCCCTTGCTCCAGCAAGGCAGGCAGCTCATGCTTTGATGGCTCAGCAGGCAGGAACACAGCCCTGCTCTTCCTCTCCATTTAACCAAAGCCAATATCTTGACTTCCCAATACCCTCCAGCCACCTTGTCCACTCCTGCTGCCTCCAGGCACCTCCTTTGCCTTTCAATTTATTTCCATGCCTGTAAGGCATGTGTGTGGGAGCAGCGTGTACCAAGCCAGGAGGGTCTGGGAGCTGCTGGGAAGTGGGGCTAAATCCAGCTCTCCTGATGAATCACCTGCAATACGATCTGTCCCGTGCCTGCCTGGTTCCCTGGAAGGGCAGCATCTCCTCTTGGGGACACCAGTGCCAGCAGCTCCTCCCAGGAGGGCCTGTGGGATGTGCCCAGCTTCTCTCTGGAAAACAGGAGGAGAGAGGCTGGTTTGTTTGTGAAGGTGCTGGGGGATGTGCAGCAGAGCTGCTGTGACATTGGGAAGGGAGCCAGGAGAGCTGCCCTGAGTCCATCTCCTTGGGATCATTCCTGGAGGCACTTCCTGGGTCAGGGACATTGATGCCCATCTTCTCTGAGGATATGCTGGCTTTAGATGTCCATGCTGGCAGCAGGCCTGGGCCCTTGTGCAGCTCCTGAGGAAGCCATGCAGCAGATCCTGAGCAGATGAGCCCAGGGAAGTGCACAGACCCAGCAGAGCCAAGGAAGGATGCTCAGTTTCCCTGAGTGCTGACACAGCTGACAGCCCCAGCTCAGCTCCCAGACCCCCTGTTTGTCAGCATGACAGCTAAAGAAATGCTGCTGCTCAGTTCTTCCCACTCTGTGCCTCTGGTGGAGATGTATCCCAGTTCCTCATGTGGGGCCAGGATGGTTTCACCTCTGCTTTCACCCAGGGGTTGCTGATCTCATTCAGGCTCCTGTGGGGTGAATTCTCCCGAACAGAGCTGACCTGGGAAGGGGGATTTTGGTCCATCCTTTTTCCTGAGCTCTCTGGAGGTGTCATTCCTGGGCAGTCTGGAAGTGGCTGAAGAGCAGATAGAAGTGGCTTATATCAACCCCCAGTACCCAGGGTCTCTGCTCCAGCCCCTTGGATCAGCCTGGGCCCCACAGCAGTGCATGCTGGAGCAGGACACGCTGTTGGCAGCTCTGGTGCTTCTCAGTGTTCTCCATTTAGCAGCCCATTTGTGCCTGTAATTTTGTCTCATCCTCACCATCCAAAGTGGTTCCTTGCTTGCAACAGGCAGTGGAAAATTAATTCCCTCTGTAGGGAGAGTAAACAGGAAAGGGAACAACTGCAGAGGAAAACAATTGTTTATGTCTGAGCTTGAGCTTTGCCTTGGGCAACCTGAGCCATAAAGGATCTGACCTCACTCCTGCTCAGCTTCAATTTCTCCTTCCCCCATCCCACTGGGGCTGCTCCTTCCTCTTGTACCTTCTCTCTCCTTTCCCACAGGTCTACAGGGGCTCAGTGAAGGATTTCCAGGGCTTTGATGCCAACCAGGATGCAGAGGCCTTGTACAATGCCATGAAGGGATTTGGTATGGATGCTCCTCAGACTGTCCCAGGGCTACCCCGTGTCCCTTTTTCCTTGGTGTCCCTTTTTCCCTGGTTGACCCTGGCATGGCTGGGTGTCCTGCATCCCTTCCCCTCTCACCTGGCTGACTCTCCTGGTTTCCTCTCCTCCCTGGAGCCAGCTTGGCTCTGCTTGTTCTCCCAGCCCCAGCTCCAGAGCAGCTCTGGGCACAGCAGGCTGGCTGTGGTGACTCCTGGCTCTCCCCACAGGCAGTGACAAGGAGGCCATTCTCGACCTCATCACCTCCAGGAGCAACAAGCAGCGGGTGGAGATCTGCCAGGCCTACAAGTCCCTCTATGGGAAGGTAAGGCCAGGAGCACGCCCTGGCCCTTGGCCCCACTGCAAACACAAGTGGCTGTGGCTGCCACCCCGCAGCCCATGCAGGGACCCAGCACTCCCTGGAGCCACTCAGACATGCTGTGGAGCAAAGGATCCCCCAGCCCCTTTCTGCCCCTCCACCAGGACCTGATTGCAGACCTGAAGTACGAGCTGACGGGGAAGTTTGAGCGGCTGATCGTGAGCCTGATGCGGCCCCCAGCCTATGGAGATGCCAAAGAGATCAAAGATGCCATCTCGGTGAGGAAGGGGTGGGCACCCTCCCAGGGGTGGGCACGCTGCCCAGGGCCCCTCTGAGGGCAGCCCAGCCAGCCCAGGCCTCATGGGGCTGTGTCTCTGCCCACAGGGCGTCGGCACAGATGAGAAGTGCCTCATTGAGATCCTGGCCTCCCGCACCAACCAGGAGATCCATGACCTGGTGGCTGCCTACAAAGATGGTGAGGGCTGAGAAAGGGCAGGGGCTGCCCTGTGTCCCCTTGGGCCACAAAAAGGGCAGAAGTGAAAGGATCCAGGCATTCAGGCCTGACCTCTTCCCTTCCTTTTCCACCAGCCTATGGGAGAGACCTGGAAGCTGACATCGTTGGAGACACATCAGGCCACTTCAAGAAGATGCTCGTTGTTCTGCTTCAGGTATGTCCATCTGTCCAGCATCTGCAGGTGGTGGGTGCCTGTGCCCTGCAGGGCTGAGCCCATCTCTCTCCCACAGGGTGCCAGGGAAGAGGACGATGTGGTGAGCGAGGACTTGGTGGAGCAGGATGCCAAGGTGAGCCTTGGTGGGTCACTCTGATAGGTGATATCTGGGCAGGGATGGGGCTGGTGGCACTGGGACATCTGGATTTATGGTGCAAAAGGTGGGTGGCTGCCAGGGGAACACCCTGAGTCAGGCTGTGGCACCTTCCCCATCCCACCAGGACCTGCTGGAAGCTGGGGAGCTGAAATGGGGCACAGATGAGGCCCAGTTCATCTTCATCCTTGGCCGGAGGAGCAGGCAGCATCTCCGCCTGGGTGAGCATCACCTGTGAGCTCAGAGTGGGCCTGAAGGTGCCCTGGCAGCTCCTCCAGGCATCTCCTTGCTCTCATCCCACAGTCTTTGATGAATATCTGAAGATTGCTGGGAAGCCCATTGAGAGGAGCATCCGGGGGGAGCTCTCTGGTGACTTTGAGAAGCTGATGTTGGCCGTGGGTAAGCCAGCCCCACATGGGGATCCTGCAGAAACACAGCACTGCCCTTCCTGGGCTGGCAGGGCTCAGCGCAGGGGCCAGCAGGGTCAGGGCTGTGGCTGTACCTGGTATCTGGGAGCTCAGGGAGGCTCCTTGAGGATGGGTGGGGATGCTGGATGTGGTTCCCATGGGGTGTGGGTGCTCAGAGGTTGGGGGCACTGGTGAAGCTGGCTGCTGGCATCCCTCACCACACCTCAATTTCCCTGCAGTGAAGTGCATCAGGAGCAAAGCAGAGTATTTTGCTGAAAGGCTCTACAAGGCCATGAAGGTGAGTGTATTTCCCCTTATCTACAGGTGCCCAGCATTGCAGGGTCCCCTTGCCACGGGGTGCTGCTGGAGAGCAGGGTGACACAGGTCCATGAAGGCAGGTGACCTGGGGTCTCTGCCCTTCCCTCCAAAGGAGTTATTCCTTCAGAGCCAGGGCTGGGTAGAGATCAGATAGAGGGTCCAACAGGTGATGGGCTGAGCAGCGCTGCTCGGCCATCCCAGGCCTGATGTGGGGTTGGTCCATTGCAGGGTCTGGGCACCAGGGACAACACTCTGATCCGCATCATGGTGTCGCGCAGCGAGATCGACATGCTGGACATCCGGGAGGTGTTCAGGACCAAGTATGAGAAATCTCTCTACAACATGATAAAGGTAAGTGCTGGGGGTCCCTGCTCACCCTCCAACAGCTGCTGCTGCTGCCTCCCTCATGATGCCAGCACCCCTGGGAGGACTGTGCTGGGTTCAGGGAGACCCCTCTCCATGAGCCCATCCCATGGCACTACCTTGTTTTTACCTACTGCATGGTCCTGTCTCCATCTGCTTTTCCAGGAGGACACGTCTGGGGAGTACAAGAAGGCTCTGCTGAAGCTGTGTGGAGGGGATGATGAGTAAGACCACCTGTCACCCCCCTTTGTCCCTCTTTGTTCCCTTGGTGCTGGGTACAACATCTGGGTCAGAGCCTGGTGGAGCACCTGGACCAGCAGCACCCACAGTGACTGTGGTTTGGTACAGGGGGCCCTGTGGCCCCTGTGCATGGCCAGCCACAATGTCATGGTCCCTTTTTGGCACATGGGAGCCCTGCAGGGCAGAGCCAAACCCCTGGAGGGAGGATGCTCTGGTGGGGGAGGTTGGGATTCACCACACATTTCCTCCCATTCCCACCCATCCAGCCCCACAGCAAGCACCTGGTTCCTGCCCCTGTGCCCAGTGGATACAAAACACCCCTCGTGGAGGAGCAGGACAGGGTGAGGGGGCTGCTGGCAGGCGCAGGGCCCCATGGCTCACTGTCCCCTGTCCTTGCCCTCCGTTGCAGTGCTGCAGGTGAGTTCTTCCCCGAGGCGGCGCAGGTGGCCTATCGGATGTGGGAGCTTAGTGCGGTCAAAGTAGAGGTCAGCACCCACCCCTGCACCCCTGTGTGCTGCCTGCCAGCTTGGGAACCCCTGGCTGCTCCTCTCTGCCATGGGGCACAGCCAGCCCCACTCCTCTGCTCTGACTCTCGCTCCCTGGCTTCTCTTGATGCCATTCTCTGGTTTTGGGGTACGAGGTTGGCAGGATGGAACCATGGCAGGGCTGGCTGCCTCCTGTGGGCTCCACTAACCCCCTCCTCTCTCTGAGGCCTTCCTCCCTTGGGGCAGTGGGTCCTGCATGTCTCTGCAATGCATCACATGCAGCCCTGGCTCCAGTGCCCACCAAAGAACTCCTGCCCCCTGGGGCAGCCCAGAGCTGGCCAGGGCATGGCTGCATATGGGGAGTGGCAACATGCATGCAGCTGAAACTCCCACAAAAGGGTGCTCTGAGATATGCAGAAAATACACCCTGAGCCCTACATGAACACTGTGAGGATGGAGATGTGTTTGGAGCATAGGGACACAGGAGGATAGAACTGTAGGGCAGGAGTGGGTACCCTTTTAGTGACTCATGCTCTGTCTCTCAGTGGCATGGCCAGCCCAGGCTGAGATGTTCCAGGCTAGGGCAGGCAGGTGTAACACTGGGCAGGACACTGAGGCTCCAGGGACTGTCTGTTGCTGTTCTCTTCCTGCTCTCTGCTGGTCTGGCTATGGTTTGCCCCTTAATGGAAGGGGTGACGGTGGTGGGTAGATCCTCACTGATCCCCAGGTGCTTGCACTAACACAGAACCTGCTTTGGCCTCAGCTTGCTGGGTGGCACCTTCCCTCCTCTCCACCTCTCCTTCTCTCCATCTCTCCATCCCTTCATCCCTTCCTCCCTCCCTCTCATCCTGAGGGTGACCATGACCCCCTCTCTGCACCGACAGCTGCGAGGAACTGTGCAGCCTGCAGGAGACTTCAATGATGATGGTGATGCACAGGTGCTGAGGAAGGCCATGAAGGGCCTGGGTAAGTGGGGACCGTGACTTTGGGCTTTCCTGCTGCTCCTCAGCAGCTCCTGGGGCACAGAATCCACCCTGGCTCACACGTAGGCTGCATGGAAGCCCCAGGGGGAAGAGAGACTGTGGGAGTTCTCCCTTCCCTGCCTACCCAGTTTGTGGGGGTGGTGACGTGCAGGTGATCAGGGGTGACACGGTGACATACTGACACAGTGTGGCTCTGCTGTCCTTGCAGGCACGGATGAAGGAGCCATCATAGAGGTGGTGACCAAGAGGAGCAACGCGCAGAGGCAACAGATCATAAAGGCTTACAAGGCTCATTATGGCAGGGTACTGCAGCCTCCATCCCACCCTGCTTCCTCCTGCCCACATCCTGCCCCCTCCCACATGGAGATCAGCCCCTCACTGGAAGGAATCCTGCCCAGGGAGCAGTGGGCAGCTGGGGCACACCCACATGCCCTGGCATGGCTCCCCCAAGGGAAACAGTTGTCACAGCAGCCTCCCACTCTGGGTGCCCCACCAGCCCAAGCGAGGTTGTCCCTTCCCCTTTGCTTGCTGCTCTGCACAGAGAACTCCAGAGCCAGAATCTCCCCAGAGCCACCCAAATATGTGACTTCAAACTGCCCCAAGGGTTTTCACACATGTCTCCAATCCCTAACCTCTCCTCCCCTTTTTTTCTCTCATGTTGCCTCAACTGGTCCATCCCTGCAGAAGCAGCTGGGGACTGGACTCTCAAATGCTTTTGCAGGACCTGTTGGCAGACCTGAAGTCTGAGCTGTCTGGCAGCTTGGCCAAGCTGATCCTTGGGCTGATGCTGACGCCGGCTCAGTATGATGCCAAGCAGCTGAGGAAGGCTGTGGAGGTAATTGTCACACTGCTGGTGGCCCAGGGTGGTAATGCCACAGCTTCACGTGCCCCAGGGTCTCTCTCTTACGGAGAAGAAAATATCAGAAAGCTCCAGGACAAAGACCTGGTTTGCACTCAAGACTTGCATGCCTCTTTGCAGCCCAGCATGCTCAGCCAGCTGGTAGGGGCCAGGGTAGGGGCAAACCAGTGACATGCACTGCTATCCACCAGTCACACCAGCTGGGACCTCACCAGCAGCGTACTTGCACACTTCCATGTTGATTCCTACCAGCCCATTTGCTGGGCATAGACTTTTGCCACATGGTTTCTGGACCCCTCCTTGCCTGGCACTGCAGGGTGGTGCCATCCTGTCCCCATTTGGTGTTGGCACCTGCAGCACCCACCATGGCTTTCTCTTCCAGGGGGCTGGCACAGATGAGAGTGTCCTCATCGAAATCATGGCCACGCGGAACAACCAGGAGATCAGGGCTATCAACGACGCCTATCAGGAAGGTAGGGCACAGGAGGGACAGGGGAGCACCCAGGTTCTGGGCACAGAGCACCCTGTGCAAGGTCCTTTCAGAGCCCAGGCAAAGTTTTGTCTCTGGGTTGGGTCCATGGCTTGGTGCTGTGAAGGTTTGTTAGTGCCTCCAGCAGAGTGCTGCTCCTCACCTCTCTCCATCTCATGGTGACATGCCACAGCTCTGCCATCAATGTCTCCTTCCCTGAGGGCTCTTTCACAATGATCCTATTTCCTCCAGAGTACCTGGAGAAGAGCTGTGCTTATGCTCAGGGAATTAGAGCTTCTGGGGTGATCCCCTCTTCCCTTGAATTCAGCATCTGCTTCAGCCATGCTTCCCATGGGGACCACAGGCACAACAGGCACTGGTGGGTGGGAATCTGAGCTTCAGGGCTCAGCCATCCCTTCTCCACAGCCTACCACAAGAGCCTGGAAGATGACCTGAGCTCTGACACATCGGGGCATTTCAAGAGGATTCTCGTGTCCCTGGCTCTGGTAAGAGCAGCTCTTACTGGGAATTCTCCTCTCCCTGCCACAGGCAGTGCTGGGGTCTGGAAGGAGTGGCTGGAGAGACACAGCATCCCTGCCTGGCTGGGCAGTGCTGCTGGACTGTCTGCCACCCCCTCACGTGGGGCTCTCCCAGGAGATGTCCCCTCTCCATCTCCATGATTTTTGTATCCAACCACAGGGCAACCGTGACGAAGGACCAGAGAACCTCACCCAGGCACACGAAGATGCCAAGGTAAGACCCATACTGGCAGTGCTCTCATGGGCTTTGCATTAAAAAAAAGGAGAGGATGTTGCATGCCCTGGTCTGGAACTGACATTCTCAGGGAAGCAAATTCTGCTGGGCCAGGGTGTCTGTGAACTGCAGGGGGAGATGCCAGGTGAAATGACACCCTTAGAAGCAAAGCTCCCTTTCCTGATTCCTAAAGCTCTGCTGCTCCGTGCATGGGGAAAGCAGCCCCAGGGAGTTCCCCACCTGTAGGCTGCAGAGCTGCCACTCTGTGGTTCAGTAACACTCACTGATGCTGAAATTTGAGTTTCGAACACAGCTTTGGGCCGGTTTGTAGGAGCCACCCAGCTCTGTGTGTTGTGCAGGGGGCAACCCTGGGGTGCTCCACACTTCTCCTGGTGTGGTGAGACACAACTGGAGGGGGAAGGCTGAGCAGCCAGAAGCAGTGCAGGGAGGTGTAGGGACCATTCCCTGGCTGAGCTCCTGGTGCCAGGAGACCTGTGATCCACGGGCTGTGTCCCCTGGCCCCCTGCTCCTCAGGGCTGCATCTTTTCTGTAAGGGGCTGGGAAGATTTGTGTAGGGTCAAACCCGAGACCTTGCTTGGCTGTGCTGTGCCAGCACTGGATGTTCCAATGCACAGGAGAGCAGCACAGCATTCCCAGCAGGGCTGCCACCAGCAGAGGGAGTGGATGCTGTGCTGCCTGTGTCCCTGTCCGTGCACTGCCTTCACCCTGTCACACTCTCTGCCTGTGTCCCTGTCTGTTCACTGCTTGCACCCTGTCACACTCAGCCTGTACTTCTGCCCTGGCACTGCCTGCACCCTGCCACCCTCTCTGCCTGTACCTCTGCTCCTGCTTTTTTGGGACCACCTAAAAACAGAGGCCAGACAAAATTAAGAGAATTAAAAGCAGTTATATTTATTGAAGGGCCTTCAGGTACATTTAGGGCACATGTAGCCCCCCAGCAGCTACACCCAAAAATGGTTGACAGGTCAAAGGTTTTCATACTTTTATAAGTTTGCTCCATTTGCATATTAGGGGTTAATATTCCAATTACAGCTTTAGGTAATGAAGTCATTTACCCTAAGTTTGCTCCCCCCCCAGCTCCCTTTTGTTTACATTTCTTGGGGCCTGAGACAATAAGGTGTCCTTGATTCCCAGGCCTAGAGAGGAATTGTTTTGTCTGACTAAAATGGGAAAGCAGTAGCTAATGGAGTTTAACTCTATATGGAGTTCAGAGTTATACACTAAGGCACTGCAGGATTACAAATATATGTAAAATATAAAACCTAAAATCCTAAAGCATCACTGCCCCTTCACTGCCTGCACCCCTGCTGCATGTTCTGCTGCTCACCCCACCCTGCTGCACAGAGAGAGCCAGGGAGCACAGGGGCAAGCCAGCCAGGTGGCACCTGAACTGGCACCACGCTGTGCTCTGTCAGCACAGCTGCCCTTCCCCTCATCCCACTGGCAGAGGTGGGCTGGTGGGAGCCAGCCTAAAGCCAGGCAAGGATGCTCCAAGAGGAGCAACAGGCTGGCACCCAAGCTCCAGGGCTGGGGGGGAATCACTTTGTTTGGCAAAGAGCCCCCTCCCAAGGTCCTGGTGTAGAGGCCAAACTGCAGCAGGACACAGGTCCTGCTCATGGGGAAGCAGGGGACCTGGGGACAGGTAGTTTGAAGGGATTTTGCTAGATTTCCCTTGCTCTGTCAGGGAGTTATAAAAGTTGAGCAGCACCTTCTGACCCTGTTGTCTTCCTGTCTCTCTCTCTCCACCAGGTTGTTGCTGAGACCCTGGTGAGTGCCTGCCTTTTGCTCCTCACCCTTCTGCACGTTTGAAGGGATGCTGCAGCCCTGGGGTGCAGGGCTGGGGCTGGGAATTGCAGCCCCACAAGCCAGGCCTTTCTGACCCCATGGGCTGTGCTCAGTGGCTTGGGACTCTTGCATCAGGATAGGGAACAAGGGGACAGATGGGACCTGCAATGAGGGCACTTCCCTGCAGTGTGGGGCAGGAGAGGGAGAAAGGAACCTGCCCTGCCCCTGGGGATCAAGCCTGCCTGCTGCCTGCATGTTCCAGGCATGTGGGACTCAGGGCCGGCTTCCCTGGCTCCCCAAAAGTGGGAATTGGGGAAGGGGTGACTTTCTCCTGCAATGGCCTAATGGATGAGATGAGCACAGCCTCCCACTGATGCCCACAGAGGAATGGCAGCCATTTCATTCATGGGCAGCACTGCTGTGGCCCAGAGTGGTTTCTGGATCTGGCAGCCCTGAATTTCCTCTTCAGGTGGTGTTGTCACCCCTGAAACATCCTCCACAAAGGACAAAAAAAGTTTTAACCATGAGCACTGCAGAGCTTTTTTCATAAAAACTGGAAAACGTATTTTCTTAGAGATAATCTGTGAGTGTGCAGCTTCACACCCATGCAGAGGAAATGCCTTTTTTAGGGGGAAAAATCCCCAGCTATTTTCCTGCTCATAATCTCTTTACAAAAAGGTTTCCAGTCAGGACTGGCTGTCCCAGGAAGAGCTTTTTGACACCTGTGTCCCTCTCTGCTCTGTCTCCATGTTCACTCTTTGTTCTCTCCCAGAAACTTGCTGATGTGTCCAGCAATGACTCCAGTGACTCCCTGGAGACCCGATTCCTCAGCATCCTCTGCACCCGCAGCTACCCCCACCTCCGCAGAGGTAGGATCCCATTTCTCCATCAGCTGCAGCACCAGTGCTTGGATTTGGGCTGGGTGGGAGATGGGGAGATGGGGGTACCCTCAAGGCTGAGGTTGAGCCCTGTTTCCCCAGCTGTGGTGGGGATGAGGCAGTGGAAATGGTATGGCCTGGCATTTGAGGTGGCTTGTTAAAATCACCCAAGCCTGCTCTGGTCCCACCTGGTCCAGAAGTCTCCAGACTGGAGCTGGGGCTCCAATCTCCAGGGTGCCCAGGGCTGGGCTGGAGCAGCTCAGCAATGACCCCTTCCTCTCCCCCATGCCCAGTGTTCCAGGAGTTCATCAAGATGACCAACCATGACGTGGAGCACGCCATCAAGAAGCGGATGTCGGGAGATGTCCGGGACGCCTTCGTGGCCATCAGTCAGTGCTCCCTCTGCACAGGGCTCAGAGGGCAGGCAGCCCCTCCAGCTGGCACTGCCCAGGCAGGGGGGCACCAGATTCCTGCTGGGAATCTCCATGCTGGGCCATGGAGACTCCACTGGGGCATGGGGTTGGGGCACTTATGGGGTCCCTAGAGAGGGCCAGGCCTGCACCCTTGTACCAAGGAGGGCTTGTGGCTGAGACAGTGGTGCCACAGCTCCTTGCTGTGCTGTGTCCCCTGGGTGCCATGAACCCCCTTTCTGTCCCCTCTGTGTGTCACAGTCCGGAGTGTGAAGAACAAGCCGGCTTTCTTTGCTGACAAGCTCTACAAGTCCATGAAGGTGAGGACAGACCCTCCTGGGGCTGGGCTGGGCTCCCTCTGGGACTGTGCTTTAACCCCATGGAAGGGATGGGGTTTGTCGTCTGGCTGTCCCTGAGGGAGTAGGGAAGGCTGGGCTCAAACCAACATCTGGGGGTATCAGGAGATGTGTCAGGATGATGTCTTGCTGGCAGCAAGTCCAGCATATGTCCAAGGAGAGATCATAGAACAGTTAGGGTTGGAAGAGACCTTTGAAGGTTTCATCTAGTCCAATTCCCTGCAATAAGCAGGGAAGTCTTCAAGACTATCTAAGGCCCCATCAACCTGAATGTTTCTGTAGAGGGGAGACCCAGCACCTTTCTGGGCAACTTGTGCCAGTTTCACCACCCTCTCTGTAAAAAATTCCTTCCTTGTAACTAGTCTGAATCTTCCCTTTTAACTTAAAACTATCACCCCTTTTCTTATCACTACATTCACTGCTAAAAAGTTTGTCCCCATCTTTCTAAAGCCCCTTTTAAAGGTCTCTCCAGAGCATTCTCATCTTCAGGCTGAATGAACAACCCCAGTTCCCTCAGCCTTTCCTCACAGGAGAGGTGATCCAGACTCATTTTTGTGGCCTTCCTGTGGGCCACAGCTTGGACTGTGCTGGAGATGCCAGGAGCACCTGTGAGCCCCAGTCCCTGCAGGGCTTTTTGTTGAAGCTCTCCCTTGCAGGGTGCAGGCACAGATGAGAGGACCCTGACCCGGATCATGATTTCTCGGAGCGAGATTGACCTGTTCAACATCCGGGGCGAGTTCATAGACCTGTTTGACAAATCACTGCACCACATGATTGAGGTGAGGGGACAGGGACATCCCTTCCTGGCACATCACCTTGTCTTGCTGAGTGTCCTGGCCCTGAGCCATGAGTGGCACAAGGGCTGAGCATCACCTGGGCAGGGGGAACCTGCTCCCAGCAGCCCCAGAGTTGGCCTGTCTGGCTGTAGAGGGGATGTGCTGGCATCTTCCACTGCCGCAGGGATGCCTGCAGGGTGTGCAGGACATGGAGCTGTGCCCAGCACCTGGAACCAGGCTTGCCCAGGGCTGGTTCTGTGACACAGCTCTCCCTCTTGCAGAAGGACACCTCTGGCGACTACCGCAAGGCTCTGCTGGCCCTGTGTGGTGGGGAGGACTAGATGGCACCTGGGGCCCTTTGTGTCTGAGCCAGCACACAGCCACTGCCTTGATGTCACCGCAGCTTCGGGGGCTTCAGGGGACACTCAGTCCCCTCCGGAGAACAGCTCACTTTGCGCTGGAAAGCAGCACCACATTGCAAGCAGGGGAGTCTCGGGGAGGGGAGCAGAGGGGTCTGGGTAGGGAGATTGTCTGTCTTGAAGCAAAAGAATTCATACCTGAACATGCCACTAAACCAAAGAATTTACCCAGATGGAAAAGACAATTTAAAATCTGATAAATAAAACCTCACTGTTGCTGACCCTGGGGCGAAAGCAGTTGACTTACTGGGGCAGGTTTGGGTGGGACTGGGAAGCCTTGGTGTCTCCTCGCTCCCGTAGACAAACTCAGGTAAGAGCCCAGCCCCAGCTTCAGGGAGGGCCCTGAAGACACCACAAAACCTCTCTGAGCAACGCTTCTGCTGAGACAGGGGCTGAAAATGCATGTGGGGCTGGCAGCAGTGCAGGGACTTCACCAAGGGCTTCACTTCATGCCTCTGAAAATCCCCGGCAGGGTTCATGCCGTTGTGTGGATGATGCTTTCATAAACCAGAGATACAAATCAGACTTGATGGCATCCACCCGTCCTCACACGCGGTTTCCTGTGCTTTCAAGCTGCTGAAGAAGCAGTAGAAAGGCACATGCCATACAGGCTACACCCCCAAACAGTTTGTTTGCACTTCCCCCAACACTTGGGAGAAAAGAACTGGAATTTCCAAAAGCGGGAAATTCCAGCACTTTCAATTGTTTCCAAGTCAGAACAAAAAGTTGTGAATACCCTAGTCTTCCTCAGAACAGCTGGGTGAGGAAAGCTTCACCTTCAAAATATCAAAGCAGTGTTAGGAATAATAACACAATATTATTACAACACTTCAAAACCAGCTGAGGTCAAGAAGCAGCAACATGTAGAGACAAACCAGGGAAGCTGAAACAACTCAGCTGGGTATTATCCCACTAAAAATTCCCTTGGTGCCTTCCTGTAAAACATCCCCTTGTAACAAAATAACCTTTCTTGGTGGAAAACAGTCTGGTTGAAGCTTTTTCACCCTCCCCATAGAGATTTGGGTTCCTCTGTCTAGTCTCTGTAAGTAGGATTGGGCATCCCTGTCCAGACAGCATCTTGGGGGCTCAACATACCCCACACCTGCAGCAGCCAACAGATCACCTGCTTGGCCAGGAACCTGCTGCAAAGACTGAGCAGCTGCAGAAGTTGTTTTGAAAGGAGGATGTAACCCCAACCTTCATCTGCCCGTCTCTTCCTGCGGCCCCGCACTGAGCTCTGAGTTTTGCAGCAAAGCTTTCTGAAGATGAGGGTGGCACAGAGACTGCAGGGAGCAGAGCTGGGCACCTCCCTGCACCTGGGAACAGGGCCCAGCAGTGAGGAAGGCCCAAGGAAGTTGTGAGGCTTGGATAACAGCCCATCACCCCTGGGAGAGCTGGATTTGGGGCAGTGGAGCTGTGTTCCTTCAGAGCAGGGGGAACCCTGCTCGGTGTTAGCACAGGGCCATGACACGTGAACCATCACCTGCTTCATTCTTGTCACCAAAACACACCCGAGGGGTTTGTACAGGGGAGATGTTCTCAGGGGTAAACACTCCTGGGAAATACACTATTTATCAGTGAATTTTCTGGCTGTACTAATGGCCAGGGCCATTCACCACCCACAGTGTGGATGTGGCACAGGACCACAAGTCAGCCCCTCAGGGCCAGTCCCCAGCCCAGCTCAGGGTCATGCCACCACCAGGAGGACTGGCTGATCAAAGTACACTGTTCCCAAGGGCAGGAATTTCCCTGGTGCCTGCTGCAGGCTGCTCCTACAATGCAGACAAGATAGCAGAGTCACACAATGTCTGGGCATAGGAAGGGACAGTGAGGTGGGGCTTCCTCCTTGAACAACTCCCTCTTCTGGAAAAGTCCTGCATACAAAAATCCTTTGTCTTGCCCCAGTGCCATAATAATCCATCTCCTGCAGCACCTGCTGTTTCAGCTGGAGCAGAAAACAGCTGGTGGTATTTTAATTGCTGCAAATACTCAGCACAGTCAATACCCCATTTGAGCACAGGTTATTTCAGCACCTGCCCCATGCTGGGGTTGGGTCTGCCCTACAAAGAACCACTGGCCTGAGTTCAGCAGAGCTACCTATCCTAAGGCAATGCCAGGAGGGTGATGGGATATTGGGAAGCACTAGCATGGCCTCTGGGACTCGCTGATAAACCAGCTTCATCCCTATCCCTGCAGCAACCCAGTCTCCAGAGGAAATAGACTTCATAACACCATTGTTCATGAACACCTCTGCTCCCTGCTCCGGCTCCAACCCACCCAATCTGAGAGCAATCAGTACAAATCTCATGCCTAACCTCTGAGATCAACAAGGAGCTAAATGTTTCAAAGAAGGCTAGGAAAGGAAGGGGGGAAAATCAGCAAGGCTGTGAGCAGGGTAAGGACTGGAGGCAGGTCTGTGCTGGCCATCCACGCTTTAGCTTTCAGGGGTACTGCAGGGAAGAGCCTGGGATTTACACTTTGCACATTGCCCAGCAATGTCGGGGGCAAGGGCTCGCTTCCAGGCAAAGCCAAGGCCAGATTTCACAGGTTGCAACATCCAGAAAACCCCACGAGCCCATGTTTGCTGCTCAGAGAGGGCTGGACCTCTGCTCTGAGTCAGCCACTAAAGATCCTCTTTGCTGCCAGCCCCTGGAGAGGAGGAGCCACAGAGGCACATGGGATGCTGGCCTAAATCCTTACAACAACGCGAGCCACTTCCATCCCACCTGCCCTCTGAAGGGAGAAACTCAGCCTTCAGCCTTGGGAGGTGGCGAGCTGGGGCTGGAGAAACAGCTGAGCTCTCCAGGACCGTTCCCATATCTCTGGAGCAGCTCTACAGGACATGATGACTGCTGCTGAGCCCTGTTCTCAGGTATTGCAACTGGATGAGACACAGCCTGGGGAGAGAGGAAGAGGGGAAAATCCCCTCTGTGCCTATTGCTGGTTTCATACAATGAGATTCCAAATTATTCAAAGCTTAAGTCATTCAAGGAAATCCTCTGAGCAATCCCACACCTGGTTCCCACAGTTTTTGGCCCCACTATGGGACTGCACCAGGTCCCACCACAACCCATCCTGCTGACTGTGAAGGAGGGAGAGGATGGCAGGAGGTGCTGATCTCCTGTGAAATGGGTGACACTGAGTCTGGCCCCACATGCCAGAGGCAGAGGTAGATGGGAGCCTTCATTCAGTGAGAAGGTAAAGCAGTGCAGTATCCCTGGAAAGCCAGGGTGTGATCCAGCCCCCCATGAAGGCAGGGTACTGCAGAGGCTTGGTGGAGCAGGAATGTTCCCCAATACCTCCCCTCTCTCCTGTCTTGATCCCTTCCATATTCCCCTCTGCCCTCCCAGCAGCCAACTATCCCAGGCTCCCTCCCCTGCCTCTCCCTTGCCCTGCATCCCAGAGCCCTCCCATCCTGCCAGGTTAATTTGAGTTTCTGATTTGCATAAGCAGCAGATCACAATGTTCTGGAAATCCCCTCCTGCAGCCAGAGCTTCCTCCCCACTCTCACAGCGTCACTGTCGGCCTCCTGCTTCCTTTCGCTGCCGGAGCACTGGGACACATCCCACCAGCACTGCACAAACAGCAGCTCCCAGCTGCTGATCTGAGAGGGATCCATCGGCAGAGCTGAGCCCTGAGTGGCCCTGGAATGCTGTGCCAAACCAGCTGCATCCCCTGCCTGCTCTGCTCCTGCCTTGCTCCAGGGCCAGCTCCTTGCTCCTGGCACAGCCACCCATGACAGCCAGATCCTTCCTGGCCCCATCAGGGTTCAAGTGAGCTCTGTTTGCCCAGCAGCAGAGGGTAGGGGGATTTTTTTTGAGCAACAAGAGCTGCTGGGCCAATGCCACTTTGAATTCACATCACTGGGCCCACCCTGCTCACTTCAGAGTGGGATCAACTTGAAGGAAGCCAGGCTTAATCGGAGACAAGCAGGATCTGAGGACAGGGGAGTTCCACCTGCACCCTGTGCTCCTTCTCAGCCCGTTTCCCACAGCACAGCAGCAATCAGGGCATGTTCACATAAATAAGCTGCAACTGAAGGTGCTGAACCCAAATCTCTGCACCAAAAAACCCCCCTAGTGTGTCAATGTGTCAGCTGTGAACACACCCTCACAGCCACACAGGCGTGCTCATAAACCACAGCTGCCATCAGGGGAGTCTTCTCCCCTGGGAGCATGGTGGGACCAAAGGAACAAGGAAGGACCAGCAGGACCAAAAGCCTTTCATTTTCAGAGTGAAATTCATGCAGGCGTTTGGGCCAGCCTGAGCCGGCAACGTCAGGTAAAAACACAAAGAGCAGCTGGTTGGAGAGGTGGAGAGGCACCGAGTGAGGCTGTGCCATCCACAGGTTCCCAGGTGCAGGCAGACCCCAGAACCCCAACTCCTCACCCTCCTGCCCAGCACTCACTCTCCTGCCACCCAAACCAGATGGACTAAAGCTGAGCCCTCTTCAGGCCCTGCAGTTCAACACCTGGCAAGTGTAAACCAAACACCCTGCCAGGTACATCTCTACCTGCTGGCAAGGAGCTGGGGAGCTGGAATCAGCCTCTATAAAATAGAAACATTTAAAGCTTTGGTGTTTATTCCAGCACCAGCTGGCTCCAGCCTTGGTTCTGACCGCCAGTTCTGCTGGTGGATGGTTTCCAGGGATTCTCTGCAACCCAGGAAAACCAGCACCTGTGCACCTCCATCAACAGACCCAGCTCTTCCCTGCTCCCCCAGGAAGATGCATCCCATTCTGACTCCAGATAGGGACAAGAACGAGATGGAAATACACATAGAACAACAAAGCCTCTTGCCAGATGCAGCAGTTTCTCTGAGGAAAAGCACATTGGCAATCCTGGTGAAGTTGCCCAGAAACCAGGCAGGGAAAATGATGTAACGAGGCTCTCCAGTTGTCCAAAAGTGAATCACAGCCTCTACGACAGCTCCCCCCCCTCCCCTTTTTGCTGACTAATACCTGACACGAAGGGCCCCTGGGAGGAACAGCACAGGAGAGCCCTTTAAGTGGTGCCTGGCTCCCTATCAAAACCACACAGAGGCTGTCTGGGACCTCCATCATGGGGAATTCCCCTTCTCCATGCCTAAAAGTAAGCTCAGCTGGGCCAGCCTTCCTGCATTTGGGGATCGCAGGCACAGAGCTCCTGCTCTGAAGGGCTCTCCCTCCCCCAGCCCCTCCAGGACCCAGCCTGGTGAGTAGCACGATGATTTTTTCGGTGCGAGATTTCCCGCGATGGAGTGAGGGGAAGGCAGGCACCTTTTGGGGTGCTGCAAAAACAAGCCACTCCTTTTGCTCCTAGACGAAATAAGCAGGGTTTTGTTATTTCATGCAGGTTGAGGCATTAGTTTATAGACAAAGTGTTTTCTGGTTCGGTGGGACTGTATTTAGCTTTGAAGACAGGTTTTTGAGGGTTTACAGCACAGCACTGGGCCTCTTGTTGGGGTAAAACAAGACTTTCAGGGAACAAAAGGGAAGATGTTGGGTGTGTGTGGGGTCCTGCTCTCTCATCCCCAGCTGAGACTTCAGACATGAGCACAAAGAGCACATCAGGGTCCCATCAGGACTGAGCTCTCGTAACCCAGCCAGGCTGCCAGGCTGACGTTGTGCTGGCAGTGAAGGGCCAGTCAGTAAAAGGAGTTTCTGGGGTTTTAATTTTTACAACCCAAAACATCAAATCCCCAGGAAGTGGTGGAGCTGTGTGAATACAGCTGAGTAAGAAGCCAGGACTGGGGCAGCTGGAAACAGCTCAATCTGCAGTGAAGGTCCTTGATGAACCCAGCACCAGGTCACCTAAGGAGGACACATCTGGAGTAAAGGCAAAGAGCAGCACAGCTGCTTACAGCGAGATTTCTTCATTCCTGGTCCGTTGCTTTTATTTACATGTATATTTAATAAAAACCCACCACCTTCTCCTTGTGGCAAAACCAACAGGACAAAGAAAATCAGGTAGCTGTTGAGCGAGTCTCGAAGAGCAGAGTGAACCCAGATGTTCCCTGTGCTTGGTGCTCCTCTGGCTGATTTCGGTGCTCCACCACGGCACAACTGCAGCAGCAGCACAGAGAAAAGGATCCCTGGAATACACTTAGAGGGTGGAATTCCCTCATTTAACATTAACTTAGAGGCTCAGTGGGGAATTCTCTGTGCCTCAGAGGAAAGCCAGCCTCGGCCAGCCGGCAGCACCACGCTCCTCCTTCCCAGGGCCGAGGCCACCAGAGCGCTTCGGCACAGCCTCCCCTCAGCCATGAGGGGGTACACGAGGAGCCCCCCTCGGCCCCGCCATTTTGTGTCTGCACAAGCCGGGGGAGCCGCTGCAGGGTTCGGCCTCGCCGCTCCCCTGCCAGCGCAACCTCCCGCAGGAAAAAAGCGCAGGCCGGCTGACACCGCCCCTCAGAGCCCCGAAAAGCCGGGCGGGACCCCCGTGTACCCCCAGGGAACCCACACGACACAGACACAGCGCCTCCGCCATGACAGACACCGTCCCCAGCAGCTCCCCGCCCTCCCCTTTATAGCCCCCGCCGCGCACCCATTGGCTGCGCCGCCTGTCCGTCAGGCTGGGAATTTCCCGGGGGCGGACCCGGTGCCGGTGCCGGTGGCGGAGCGGAGGGACCCGGACCGAGACCCCCGACCCCGATCCGACCCCGACCGCGATCCAGGCGGCGGCCCCGCCGTGGGGCGCACAGCAGGTGAGCTTGGAGCGCTGCGGGGCCCTGCCGCCCTCGCGGACAGGAGCCCTGCCCGGGGCACCGGGGGCTTACGGGCACCGGGGTCGCGCCGCCCCAGCGAAGGGGCCCGGCCCGGAGGGAGCTGCGAGGATCGGGGCTGCGCCTTGCCCGTGTCTGGCCGGTTCTCGGGTGGTCGGGGTGAGAGCCCGGGCGGGGACCGGGGCCGCGCCGTCCCCGGGGGATTGTCCCGGAGCCGCCCGGTGTCGCGGTAATGGTGCCGTGCCTCAGTTTCCCCTCTGCCGGGCAGGGCGGAGGACGGGCGGGGTGTCCGTGCTGCCGGCGGTGCCCGGGGGGTGCGGGTGGGGGTCCCCCGGCCCCCGGGCGGTGCTGGTGCCCGGGGCGGCCCCGCTCCTCCCTCGCCCCGCCTTGCACAACCCCGGCGTTTCCCCGGGCCCACGCCTCTGCCTCCCGGCTGCCCCCGGTGTGCGATCCCCCCGGGCAGGGCCGGTTCCTGGGCTCCCTCCGGGGGGGCTGCGGCGGCCGTGGCCTCAGGGACCCCCCTGTCCGTGCTGTTTCCCTTTCCCTTTGACTTTTTCCCTCTGGGCCAACCGCGTGTGTCCGCAGCGGATGCTGATCCAGAGGTTCGAACAGCTGGAGTAGGGATGGCAGCATCCTCCTCTGTTGGTAGGGAGCCACAGCTTGTCTCCCCCTTTCCCCTCCCTCAATTCCATTCAAGACCCTCATGGAGGGCAGACAGAAAAAAATCCAAAAAAAACCCCAAAAGAACAAAAAACCCAAACAGAGAAGATGCTGCCTATCGCTGCTGCTTTTGGGTGAGAGTAGCTCCAGGTGGGACTTATGGAGATCTGCATCCCCTCAGAGATCTGGCTGTCCTGTGCCTGTGTCCCTGGCGCACAGGTTGGCCCCTGTACCAAGAGGTCAAACACAGCCCTTTCCCTTGAGCAGGTTATTCCCATCACTTGGGTGGGTTATTCCCATCGCTTGGGTGGGTTATTCCCAGCCCCTGGGGGAATGGGAGCTGTTCTGCTGCCACGAGCTCTTGGAGTGCATGTTTCATGGAGAGCACCGTCAGCTGAAGCATTCCTGAGGCTGGACTTCGGGCACTGGGGTGAATTCTGGAGACAGGAAGGCTCCAACCAGGCACGTCCTTGAGAGCTGTTTCTGTGGTGAGGTGAAGCAAGCAAGAGGAAAACAGGAGAGGCTTTTTGCTGCCTTTGGCATCGTTCCTGGTTCTGCAAGAAATCCCACGACGCCCTTTCAGCCCGACCTACGCCAGGCAGACCTATTTAGCACAGGGCCGTGGGTTGTTGCTTGCCAGCAGCTGGTACAAAACTCTCGTGGGTGGAGGAAACCGAACCATCTACTCTTGTGGCATTGCAGATTTTGTTTTAAAGCAGCAGTTCTTGCACTTTGGGTGGCACTTCGCTGGTGCAGCATTGTGGTGTCACTATGTGCTGTCAGCTGTTGGCTTGGCTGTGGCTGGCTGAAGCATCCCAAGCTGGACAGGAGTAGCTTGGAAGCGAGGGAAAGGCTACAAGGAAAGGGGTGGCTGTGCCTTGTTCTGCTCTGGAGTGCTGTCACAAGCAGCCATGATGCTGCTGAGCTCTGCAGGGAGAAGTGGAGCAGGCAGGATGAGCCAGATGTCTTTGCAGCAGAAGACAGGGTCTTGCATAAATCCGCACCCCGTGCTGCCAGGAGAGCACCACCACCGTGCCTGGCTGCATGTCCTGCCTGCATTGAGGCCTGAGCCCATCCTGAGGAGCTCTGCAGCTGTGTGTGGTCAGCTGCGTTTGTAAACCTGGCAGACCCAGGGAAATGCTTTATTTTCTTTGTGAGCAGCCTCATCAGAAGCAGGTTGTTTCATGAAGCTTTTTTGGAAGGTGGGTTTTTGAGGCAAGAGTGGGATTTCTGGCTGGGGGACATCTTTAATACCTGCTGTGTTTTGGGTAGGGCTCTTGCTTTTCCCGCCCTCTCTTTGTGGCTAAACTGGCTGGAGAGCAGCACACTGCAAGTGGAGGTTCAGACCTTTCCCTTTGAGACCTGAGCCTTGCAATGCATGCTGTCCTCTTCTTTTATTACTCCCAGCCCAGTGGACTGCAGTGCCCAAAAAGTCTCATTATTGCTGCTTCCTAAAGCAAACTCTACTTTTGCTTTCCTGCAAATGAGACCAGTCCAGGAATGGTTTTCCCTTGCCTGGGAAGCTGCTGGAGCCCTGTGTAGAAGAAAACCAGTCGGGGGGCTACAGTGTTTTCCAGTAAAATGATGAAACAAAGAAACAAAATCACTCCGTGTTGTCTGTGTGGCTTTTGCTTTCCCTCTGAGGAGGCAGGCTGGGGACCCAGCAGCCCCAGCCATGGGAAAATTATGCTGGCAGCCTGCAGGGATTTGCCTTCACCTCCTGTGATCCTGCTGCGGAGGAGGCTTCCTGTGAATCTTGAGCACTGGAGTAAGGAAAAACCCCTTCTCCTTCGGGGGTTCCCAGCGCAGGATGGGAATTGAAGGGCTGCCAAGCTCTGGGAGGCTGCTCCCCACCATGGGGTCACTGCCCAAAGCAGCCCCCAGCAGTGCCAGCCCCCTCCTGCACAGGCTTCACATCCTAAGCCTTGCTATCTTCAGTGTTGAGTAATTTTAAAGTAGGAATCACATCTTTCTGCCACTTCTGCATGGCTGGAGCAGTGATGGCTGTGGCAGCGCTGCGTGTTGTTCTGGGTGACAGCAGTGACAGCTCCAGCTCACTCCCAAGCCATAGCACAGCTATTTAAACACCACTCTGCTTTCATCTTTGCCCATGAGCCTCCTCTGCCCTCTCACACTCTCATTCTCTACTTTTGCTGAGTTGCCTTAAAAATTTGCTACCTAAAGGTCTTGGTGTCCCACATGGAAACAGCAACGCCCACAGGTGCTCGTCTGGCAGCCTCTGACAACGGCTGGGCACGGAGCCAGTGAGCTGCAGCCACGGTCTGAGCCTGGCCCTTGGGCCCCAGGGCTGTGAAATATTGTCAGATCACCTTAGGAACTGTTGACGGGCGAAGAGGGAAGTGTTTTCTGGTGGTTTGGTGGTTTCTGTTGGAGTTTGTAGTAGTTGTGTTTTCTTTGCGTATCTAACCACCGCTTGGTGCTGGTGTATGGTCTCTCTCTCATCCACTTGTGTTTGTATTGAAATGAGATTTTTCACTGTAAATCTCACCTGTCAGAACTCTTAAAGAAAAAAAAAAACACAACAAGCCAAGACTGGGATCAGTGACTTGGTCTCTGGTCCCCAGGGTGACCTCTCTGTTTCAGCAGTGCCTTGCAGAAATTGGACTGTGCCTTCACTCCAGGAAAACCCACCCTGTTCTCAGTGGTGGCCTGGAATGCTGTGGAAACCCCTCCCTCTTTCTGGCTATTGTTTCATGGTGAATTTGTGGCTGGTCTGTGCTAGGGTCAGCTGGAGATAGTCCAGTTCCTCTCTGCAGCTGTTGTTTGAAAGCAGCTCCTGTGGTCCCTTTGCTACAACCTCCCTGGTAGGGTACAGACCTTGAGTAGAAAAGTTCTTGATAGAATCTTGAGAACAGGGAATACCAGAGGCTTGCAGTGGCTCCATCCAGCTGGGAGAATAGGGGATCACTGTGAGTGCTGTGCTGTTTGGCAGGGTGGTCAGTGCAGCTGGACTCTGAGAGATTCCTGCAGGGGTGCACAGGGGACAGAACCTCCCATATGCCATGGGACAAGGCAGAAAACCTCCAGGTTTGGGGTCTGGCATTCAGAGAGTGAGGACTGGTATTTCAGGCTGCTTCCAAGCCACATGGGGAGATGGTACCACAGGACAGGGCAGCTCTTCCCTCTTCTTCCTCCTCTTTCTACCTTCCCTGACACACACCTGGGCTCATCCCAGTGCAGGATGCAGATGCCCCACAAGGTGGTCACTGCAGGGTGGGTCCTCGCAGAGCCCCAGGTCTGGAGCAGCATGTGCTGACTGGACAGCAGTGAGAAGCAGGCTCAGGTCTCCAGCCAGCGTGTGGCACTGTCCCCGTCCTCTGCCAGGCTGGCCAGGTGGCATGGGCACAGGTGATGGCATTTCCCAGCCACAAGAGTCCCACTGGGCTACGTGCTGGGCTCATCCAACCTGGCCTTGGTCACTTCTAGGGATGGGGCATCCACAGCTGCTCTGGACAGCTTGTTCTGGTGCCTCACCCCTCACAGTAAAGAATTTCTCCCTAATACCTGATCCAAACCTGCCCTTTGTTTAAGGCTGTGACAGTGCTGCCATCGCTGGGAGCCACAGCTCAGAAATGGTCCTGGCTCTTCTACAGCTTCCTGTCAGCTGCTCTGGGCTCCAGGAATAGCCTCTCCTCAGCTCACCCCACACCACACAGCTGGGCAGCTCCCAGGGACACTTCCAGCTGCTTGGGATGGGGTCACTGGCTCCCCATCAAGGGGTCAGAGACAATGCAGGGCTTGGCAGCACCCACAGAGCAGGAGGATGATGAGAGGCACCAGAGCATCTCCCAGAAGCAGAGAGCTGCTGAGGCCAGGGCTGATTCCCTGTCGCTGAGGCAGGCATTAATTGCTGTTCCAGTTGTGGATGCTGCCAGGTGACAGCTGTCATCTGGAAAGTCCCTGCCGCTCCCTGGGAGGCAGGTCATCCAAACTGGAGATCAGCCTGGATCACTCATGTTATGAGCATTAGTCTGAGGCTGAGGCAGTTTCGGGTACAGACTACCCCCTTCCCCTTTCTGAATGCCTCCTCTCCTGCTCACCAGCTGTCTTGGCTGGGACAAGAGCCTCTGGGGTGCTCCTGTTGTGCCCCCAGGCAGCATCCCAGCTTCAGCTGGCACCACGACCTTCTCAGCTGCTGCTCTGCTCCGTGTCCTGACAAGCTGGCATCAGGGGGGATAGGTCTGATAAGTTGTGCTGTGATTCACAGCTGCTGCTTTATGCCCCAGGGGATGGGTGAGACCTGCAGCCAGGATCCTGCCCAGCTGTCCCCAGGCCAGACTTCAGCAAGAGGGAGGCCTTAGGCCACCCACAAGTGCAAGGGATTGGAAAAGCAGTTAGCATCCTGCTTGTGGGTGTTTTGTCTCCTTGGGCTTTGCTCCCAGCCTGGCTCATGCCTGGATGTTTCCTGTGCCCAATTCAGGAAGCCATGCTGCTGGCAGCCAGTTTTTCTGGCTGAGCAGGAGGACAGAGTAGGTCACTGCCTGGCTCCTAGGGCTCATCCCCAATACTGCCCAAACCTCCCCCCAGCTGCTGGTTAAGGCCTTTGGAGTTGCAGACACTGCCTATCCCCAGACAGCCCCTGACAAGCCTTCACGCACCCCAGAAATACCGTGTGTTGAGCAGCATGCCCTGGTGACAGTGCCAGGTTTGCTCTGGTGTGGGTGAATGCTGCTGAGCTGCATCTCCATCTCTCCTGGCATGCAGCAACCAGGGGTTGCAGATTTCTCTGTGACTGCAGTGCCCTGCATGGGTGAGAGCCAGCCCCAAGTGGGGCTGCTGGTGATGCCTGCTCGTGTGACAGCTCTCATGGCCGTGAGTCACCCCACACGTTCTCCCCAAGCAGGGCTGCAGGGGAAGTGCCTTCACCTGGGTCACTTGTTGGCTGGCTGGTGAGCAGTGAGGCACCAGCACAGCACCCCAGACCCCCAAAGAGTTGTGACCAGGGGAGATAGAGAAAGGTGACACCGTGCTCCATTGCCTTGCAGGGATGCCTGGCTGGGAGGCAGGTGACTGAACAGCAGGCATGGAAGGGAGAGGACCTTATCATATCTATGACCCTGGTGGGGGCTCAGAGGAGAATGGATGCACGGCCCTGGAGCGGCTGGTGGAGGAGAACGCCCGCCTGAAGGAGAAGATGCAAGGCATCAAGTCTATTGGTAACTGCTGCGTGCCAGGGGGATGAGATCTGCCTTTGGGACAGCCCAGCCTGTGCCCACAGAGCCAGGGCTTGCTTGCTTGCTTGAGGAAAGGTGCTTTTAGGAGCTGGGGGTCTTGGCACTGGGGCAGCAGCAAAGCTCTCCCTGTCCTGGAGGGTTGAGCAGGATGTCTGAGCTTTTTCACATGGCAGTGCAAAAAGAGCAAAAATTTTGCTGAACTTCTGGGGTGTTTCATGCTGGAATAAATGGCTGGAAAGAAAAGACAAGTGCTGAAGCTAGGACAACTCCTTGGAGTTCATGGGTGCTGGTACCAGTTCTGCTTTTGATGAAAATCCCCACCTCCTGCAAACCCGGTTGGGCCAGGGGCTTTTCCCAGGTGTTTCTCAAGGAACCTGCTGTTGAGTGCTCCCTGCGGCAGCAGGAACATGCCAGTGTTGAAATGTTCCAGCTGAGCTGTGCCACCCTCTTTCTTCTCCTTGTCAGCCTTCCCCCGCTCCCACCCCCAGTTTTGCTTTCTGTCTCGTGAGCCAGCTTCCTCCTTTGAGTCCTGCTTCTGCAGCCGAATTTCCACCTGCCTCGTGATTCCTGTTGTGTCACCATGCCCTTACCTGGGACAGGGACTCACTGGTGTGACAGCAGCCCCCCCTCATCGGGGGAGGATCACATTGTTCATGGCAGACCCCAAAGTGGGGAGGTTGGACCTCTAAGTCTGCCACTCAGGCTTAAATTTGTCTCTTCTTGGAAGCAGAGGAGAGCCCCAGTGGTGCCTTCTGCCACATGTAACCAGTGCTCTGTGTGTCAGCATGAGGATCTCTGACACCAGTGAGCCGCTGATCCAGCTTTGCTGTTGGATTTATCCCAGAATAGTTGTTTCCAGATGAAGAAGGACTATTCTGGGTGCTGCTCCAGCCAGATGGGGTTTTTGGTGCTGGTGGATGGGGCAACTGCAGGACAGGCCCTGGGGGAAGGAGGCTGAGCACCCTTCTGTTGCCCACAACAGGAGAGCTTCTGGAGGAGTCCCAGGTCGAGGCATCCAAGCTGCGGCAGAAGGCAGAGGACCTTGTGAAGGACAATAAAATGCTGATTGGATCATCTTCCTTGGAGGAGTTGGTGGAAACTGGAGGTAGGAAATGTGAGGCTCATGGGGGAGGAATAACCTGATGGCTCAGAATCCTCAGCTTGGGGGAAGGGAAAGGCTGTGCAAGAGACTTTAATGAAGGTCCCCTGCAGCCATGTCATCTCTGCAGTGGATCAAACCACTGCCATCCTCCTTTCTAAAAGGAGGTTTCTGTCCCATCCCCATGGGTGGGGTAGAAATGATCCATCAGTGCCTGAGCTTGCAGGGGTGTGCTGTCTGCATCCCTGGGCTGGGAGGAGGGAGGCTCTCCTCTCCAAAAGGCTTATGGCTGCCTCCTCTCCCCTCTCCACAGCCGTCGGCCCCGATCCCAGCTTTGCACGGGCAGCCCCGGGCAGTGCCCAGCCGGACGTGGAAGCACAGAAATCACCTCCCACTGTGAGTCTGCTGAGTGTGGAAGCTGGTGCTGGCATGGCTGCAGAGAGAGGCACTGTCCATCTCATTAAAACAAAAGGAGAAAGCCTTTAGCCTCTAGAAACAGGGAGGAACCTGGAAGGAGGGGTCAGCTCCCCTTCTGCACTCCTGGTGGTTCCTCTCTTTGTGTGATGGGCATCCTGGGCTGCCATTCCCTGGGGAGCTCTGACCTGGCTGCCTCCCCTTGCAGGGATCCTCCTCAGGAGTTTCAGATTGCTGCCATCCAAGCACAGGGGTTTCCCCAGGAAGGCAGGAGAGCAGTGAGTGGCCCTGCTGCCTGCAGGATTTGGTGTTGGCAGCTGGGGAGCTGAGCCAGTGTCAGGGGTTTGAGGGTGTGAAGGGCTTCAGCTCTGTGTCCAGGCAGGCACCAGCAGGGCTGGCTGACCCATGTCAAGGAAGCCCTTGGGCAAAGCACAGAGGAGGGATAAACTGGGCAAGCGTCCTTCCCCAGACACAATTGGCCTGGCTGGGCCTGGGTGAGGGGTCAGTGAAGCAGCCCCAGCCATGCAGTGTCTGCAGATGCCACACGACAGTGACAGGAAGAGCTGTGACAGCCCAGGTAGCTGTCAGTGATGCTCTGATGTTCTGCTGGTGCCCACACTGGGTGGAAGGACCAGGCCTCCAAGCCCTGTCATTGCTGACAGGGTCTGCCCTAGCCAAAGCTCTGTGTGCTCCATTTGCTGCCACCTGAATGCCCTCCTGACTGTCATTGCCCCACCCTGTCCTGCTCTGCTTTTTTGTGTGCTGAAATGGAGGGGAGAAAGGATGGCGAGCCCAAGGGCAATGAACATCAGCTGGCACCAGTAAGAGGACATGCTCTCATTGCACATCCTATTCTCATTGCCCAGAGAGACTCTTGGAGGGGTTGGGTCTTACTGGACACTCCTGGGGTGCAGCTGTGAGGTGATGGAGAGCAGAATAGGATCTGCTTGGCCACCATTGCTGGTGCCTGAGCCAAGTCCAAGTCGTGTTGCCTGCACCTGGATTCTCCCAGCTTGGGTCCTCACTGCCTCCCTTGCCAGCAGGCATGGTGGGAGGAACTGGCTGTGCTGTGCCCCACACACACCCTCCCACAGCAGGTCTGGGGCTGTAAACTCCGGGGTCAGGGTGCTGAGGACACACTGGGCTGCCCCTGTGGTGCAATCTGGGGCATTCCCACAGGCAGCAGGTGAGTCAGTGAGGCTGGGAGTGGAGCAGGCATAGGTGTGCCAGCACAACCCCAGCTCCTCCCAGCAGTCCATGTATGGGAGTGCTATGCCAGCAGCACCTCCTAGGCTATGGAAGAGTTAACCAGCCACACCAGAGGAGCATAAACCTCCTGGGGACACTCCCCATGGGCAGGGTACACCCTGACACTGGTGGGTGTGACCTGGGCTTTCCCAGCTGCTGTTTAAATCCGGTGCATCACCCACTTGGCTGTTACCTGCCAAAGGTCTCGGGTTCCTGGTGCCTGGCATGCCACAGCAGCAGGGAGCACAGAAGTAGGACAGGTGGAAGGAGAGCATGGGAGTTGGGGTAAGACCACCACCCCTTCCAGCACTGACCAGGATTTATGTAGAGAGGACAGTCTCAGGAGCTGGGATTTTTAGTCTTCGTGCAGATGGGAAGAGCTCAGGTGGAGGAGACCAAGGTTGGAGACGCCTCCATTGCTGACAGCGATTTCAGAGTGTGTTCTGCTCAGGCTGCCAAGGGGCATAGGGAATCCATGAGCTGCTCCTCCACCCAGGGACTCGGTGTGCCATATCCAGCAGCTGGGAATCAGACCTTTACAAAGCTGCCACAGTTTTTCAGCATACTGAGAGGTGCTGCAGAGTGTCTTGGTGCTGGCCCTGCTCCCCACCACAGCCCTGCATGGGATGTGAAGTTGATCTGCCCTAAGAAGAACTTTACAATGCTCCTTTAGCTGCTCTGACCACACTTGATGCCATTTCCAGGACTTGGAGCAGGCCCCGAGCGAGGATGCCAACCTGCTGCCCCAGCTGCAGCAGCTGGAGAACACGCTGAGTGGCTGTGCCAAGGAGGCCAGCAAGGACCAGGTCTTTGTGCGCATGGGCTACATGGCCTCCGAGCTCAAGCGCTTGGCCTCCAAGGTGCACAAGAACGAGCAGAGAACGTCGTTCCTGCAGGTGAGCAAGGCTGGCATTTCATGGAGATTATCCTTGTGGTGTTTTTTCCCTCCAAACCCCTCATACCCACCCTAAGGTGGACACCCATGTCCTTAGCGTGGCTTGGTGGGAGGTGTGGGTGGCCCAGGGCTGGCCGTGGTCCTCACACTGGCAGTGTTCACCCTGCAGACGTTGTGCGAGACGCTGCACAGTGAGAACAAGGAGCTGCGCACCAAGCTGGAGCATGACCTGGAGCAGAGAAACCAGGCTCTGGAGAAGCTCAGGTAAGGATAGGCTCTGTGGATGGGGACTGGGCTGCCCTGGAAGCTTCTTCCTCCTGACCCATCTCTTCCTGCCCACAGGTGTGAGAACCAGGAGCTCCGGAGGATGGTGACACTGAGCAGCCAGGACAGTGGGAAGAGGGAGGCTGCGGAGCAGCAGCAGGTGAGGAGGCAGCATCTCCTTGGAGAGGGCTGGGAAGGAGGCAGGGAGCCCGCTGACACATCAGCAAAGATGGCCTCATTTTAATCGAGTCCCCAGTTTGTCCCAGTGTGACCAGCAGGACTTTTCAGGGTCTCAAGGGGATGGGGGAGGCAGTGGGAGGGGAACTGGCTCGAGTTTAGCCGGCCTTGGGCACAGCCTCCACAAAAGCCCTGAGGGTCCCCCCCGTGCGCGTCCAGCAGAGCGGGGCCATGGTGGAGAAGGCGCCGGGCAGAGAAGAGCTGGAGGCCAAGGAAAAGAAGGTGAAGATCCTGGAGCACCAGCGCAGGGAGGTGAGGACCAGGCTGGGAGGGAGGCACCACTAAGGAGGCGGGGAGTGGGCAGACTGGGCACAGGGCTGGGATGGCACCGAGAGACTGGGGCAGGGCTTCAGAGCTGCAGGGAAGCACTGCTGGAGCTGGGATCTCCATCCAGCTGGTCCCCAAAGTGCTTTCATGACAGGAGTCTGCTGGGGACCACCACAGCTGGTTCATAGCAGGATTTGGGCTCCTGTTCAGCCATCCCTCTCTCCCTGCAGCTGCTGGAGGTGAATAAACAATGGGATCAGCATTTCCGCTCCATGAAGCAGAAGTACGAGCAGAAGGTAGGGCCTGGGTGCTCAGGGCTGGGTGCTTGGGGGGCACATTTCTGCTGGGTGCTCAGGGCTGGGTGCTTGGGGGGCACAGTCCTGCTGGGTGTTCAGGGCTGGGTGCTTGGGGGTACGTTCCTGCTGGGTGCAGGCAGAGGGAACGGTGTAGGGAGGTTTGGGGGCTGCATGTGCCTCCTTTTCCCCAGTGTGAGTCCTTCCAGGCTAATGTCCCCACTCCCTCCTGGCAGGTCACAGACCTACACCAGGAGCTGGCTGAGGCCCGCAGGGCAGTGACCGAGCTGGAGTCGGAGCGGGAGCAAAAGCAACGGGATTTTGACCGCAAGCTGCTCCTGGCCAAGTCCCGGATTGAAACAGAGGAGGTGAGTCCCTTGGGAAGGGTGACAGGGAGCTGCCAGCCCTGTTGCCCTGCCCTGGCTGATCTCCCCCCACCCTGGGTCCTGCAGGCAGAGAAGGAGAGGCTGGCCATGGAGGTGAGGGACCTGCAGCAGAGGATGCGGTTCCTGCAGGAGCAGCTCGCTCCGGTCACCAGGCAGCGGGAATACCAGGAAAAGGAGATCCAGAGGCTGAACAAGGTGAGAGCCAAGTCACAACCCCTCACTGCAAAATGTCTTTAATGTTCTCCAGTTTCTTTACCTCTCTCAAATCCAAAACTGACCCTGATAACCCACACTTGTCCAGGCAGAGACTTGTATCAGGTCCCCCACATCCCTCTGGGCTCTGAGGAAGGAGGGTTCAAGGAGAGTCTATTGTCCTTCTTGTCTGTGCCCAGTTATACCCACTTCCCATGCTGGGTACATGCCCAGGGTCCTCCAGTGACATCTTGGGCACTGAACTTGCTCTGACCCTGCTTCCCTCTCTTTCTCTCTAGGCACTAGAAGAGGCCCTGAATGTCCAAGCCTCTCCACCACCCATCTTTGCCATGGAGCCAGCAGGGAAGCTGCCACAGCAGGAGCTGCTGACCCAGAATGAGCTACTCAAGCAGCAGGTAGGGCAGGACACAGAGCCACTGGGGACAGGCAAGGAAATACATGTCCTGAATTTCCAAGCAAAGAGCTCTGTGTGCCAGCAGCAGCTGGGCAGGTGTCAGTGCTGGGATGGTGGGGTTGGGGACCCAACTCAGCATCCTCCAGGCATTCATCTGGAAGGACTGCAGCCATGGGCCGTGGAGCCAGCCCACAGGGGCTTGGCATGGCTGGTGGAGTCAAGGATGGCAGCTCAGTAATGGGATTGCTTAGGGGAAGTGTCTGCCCTCAGCCAGATTCACTCACATTCTTCCTTCCTGCCAGGTGAAAATTTTTGAGGAAGATTTCCAACGGGAACGGAGTGACAGGGAGAGGATGAATGAGGAGAAGGAAGAGCTGAAGCAGCAGCTGGAAAAGCTGCAGAAGCAGTTGGTCCTCTCCAACAACCAGGTGAGCAGTGCTGGGTGTTGCTAGCAGCACTCTGAGAGTCCTGTGTCAACCCCATGTGTCTCAGAAATTTTCGCACCCAGTGTCACAGTCCTGTACATACCTAAGAGTAGGGGCTGAAGGACAGAAAGGCCAGAGGGGTTTTTTGCTTGTCAAGAGAATCTTCTTTCATCTCCTCTTTCTGCATCTCTCCTGGGGGTCTGATGGGGGGAGACTGGTGCAGACATTCCCTCAGCAACCCTAACTCATGAAGAGGGGGGATGGCAGGGTGGGCTCTGCACTAACCCCTCTTCCTCCCAGCTGCGAGCCTCCAAAGATGATTGCCAGAGGGAGAAGGAGGAGAAGGAAAAGCTGAAGAAGCTGCTGAAACAGCACAAACAGGTATGGATGGGATGGGAGGAAACCCGCCTTGGGCAGAGGGGCTGGGGGCTGCAGGTGATGGGTGATGGTGGGCTGCCCTTGGCATCTCCCCAGCATCTGTCCTGGCTCCTTGCAGGCTTCTGGAGAGAGGCTGCACGCCGAGCCAGGCCCGGGGCCGCTGGGCCCAGCCTGCCCCATGTACCAGTACCAGTACAGCCCCCCCATGGCTCCCCCCATGTACCACGGCTACGAGGAGTGGCAGCAGGTCCGGTACCCGCCAGCCATGCCGGGCGAGCACACGCAAGGACAGAACTTCCACCATTTTCCCCCGGTGAGACTCCACCTGTGCCAGCAGGAGGGGGAGCAGAGGGTGACGTGTGGGCGGGTCTGGGGCTCCCTGCCCTCCAGGGCCACTGAGTCCCAGAGCAGGGAGCTGAGCTCATGTGTGCTGGTGGCATGTGACTGCTCAGCCCCTTTCCTCCCCCTCCTTCTCCTCTTCACACGCTGTCAGTCGGTCTGAGTGCTGCCTGATGACTCACATGGCAGGTAATTCCCTGTTCCATCTCCTCCCACAGCCTGAGTACCCCTGGCGCCCGCCCTGTGCCATGGCTCGCAGCCAGAACGCCCAACCAGTGGCTGGGGTGAAACCAGTCCCCAAGGACTTGGGTAAGGCTCAGACCCTCCCTGACCTTCACCTTGAGACTTGGGCCACTTGTGGGAGGGATGGGGGCACAACTTTCCAGACAATGGCCATTTTCCCTTAGCCCCCACCTCTCATCAGCTGAGGGGATGATTTTGCCATGGGGTTGGTGCCTGCTGCATCCCTGCCAGCCTCCCCACAGCACCTAAAGTCAGGCTGAGCCCAAACAGCTCATGGAGTTATGGCAGTTGGTGCTCAGGGATAACAACCATGCCACAGCTGGCATCTCTGCTGTGGGGCTTGTGTGAGGATGAAGAGCTGTGCTTACCCTGTGCCACCCCTCTCTTGTGTCTCAGAACAGGCAGGTCCCGGATTGCCCTAACGCCAAGGACCGGCCACGCTCCGACACCAGAGGAAGAGGAGTAGGGTGTGTGTGTGTGCCCGTGTGTGTGTGTCCAGGAGCTTCCTCCGGCCGCCAATGCCTGTGCAAGGACATGTGCTGCACGTGGGGGGCTCAGCAGCGCCTTCCCCCAAGGATATCATGAAGGAGGGACTGAAGGTGCCATCATGGTGACAGCCAGCATGGGGTCAGTCCCCTGCAGCCATCCCCTTCCCCACGAGGAGCCAGGCCTGGCCTGGCAGCGCTACAGACCCGAGCCAGGTCTTCATGGAAGAGGAGCCAGTGTTTGCCAGGAGCTGCCCCAGAGCAGAGCCCCTGGAGGAGTGGGGAACAGCGGGGACTCTCCCGGTGGTGGGGGACCCCACACTCGCAGGCAGGTGCTGGCCGCAGCCGTGGCCCGGCCTGAGGGTGGTTGGTGTCTTCGTATTTATTTAAGGACTGAAGTGTGCCTGAGTCTCTCTGGTTTTGTCCTGGGCAGTCTCTGTGTGGGGAGGGGGAGAGGGAGGGATACCAGGGCTGTTGGTCCCCATGTGCTCGGAGACAGACTGAGTGCAAGGAGACCCCAACCCTTGCTTGGGCACCCCAGGATCTGTTGCCCCAAGTGCGTGCCCCCACCTCCCTCTGTGTGCTGAGCTCAGCCCCTCACCTTCCCCTTTTCTGCCCCCCACCTCTGCCAGGGCAGGGAAGCCCCTGCTGCCCCCTCTGCCTTTCCATGCAGCAGTGGCCTTGGGGACAGTCTTTGACATTGCACACAGCAAATCTTGCTCCACGAAATAGGTCTGGAGAGGAAAAAACAAACACAACCCAATTTCTGTAAGCGTGGCTGTCACAGGTGTGACAGCAGGAGGCACAGGATTCCAGTATGCTCCTCACTGGGGGTTGTCTTTGGTCCTGCCTCCAGCCCTTTTTGCCCACCTGTGCTCTGCAGTCCCTCCCCATCCTGTCCCCAAATGCTGGGCTGTGATGATAATTCCGTGTCTGCAGTTACTGCTACCCCCAGGCACTGTGTCCCCCACTCTACCTCCCCTACCGCTGGCCAACACGTGGGGCTGCACATTTGCAGAGCCTTTATTTGGTGTTTCTCTGGTGGGTTGGTGAGGGGCTGGCCACCCCCAACCAGGAGAGCAGCACGTCTGTGTGCCAGGAGCATGGGCAGCCTGAATGCACTGAAGAGCTGCTCCGTGCTTGGCACGCTCAGGCCGGGCCCGCCCCAGCCCGGGGCTTTCGGGCCAAGCCTTCATGGAGATGTGGTCTCCTCCAGGGACAGCCAGCCCCTGCATCCTCCCACTGCCTGGGATGGTGGAGAGGAGGGGGGCAGGCTGGAGATGTCACCACCAGGGGTGGAGGTGGGACACAGCGATGTTGGAAGTATTTACTGAGGTCTCTGCCATCAGATCCTCAGCCCAGCATCCTGACTGGGGGGTGCCAAAGGAGCAATGGAGGGAACAGGGCGTGATTCCTCCTGCTGGGGAACATCTGGGGAGGGAATGGAATGGGAAGCAGCCGGGGGGATGCTGGCCCTCATGCCAGCAGCCCGAGGCTCTACTGGTCATCGTGGTTCTCCTGCTGCCGCCTCCTCAGGTAGGTCATGATGTTGTTCTTCACGACGGCGATGTTGGTGCGATGGTACCAGCGCATGACAGGCACACCCTCGGGGCTCACCAGGAACTTCTCAAAGTTCCACTTGATGTCATGGATCCGTAGAGGCTCCCAGAAGAGCCTGTTGGGGTTCCCAAAGTCCTCCACCACCGGGGGACAGGCGTTCTGCAACAGGGAGCCAATGCATCACTGCCTTGCCCCTCCGAAAAGCAAACTGGGTCTGTCCCCCTCATCTCCCCTTGCCATAGCACCTACCTTCAGGAAGGTGAAGATCTTCTGCTCCTTGGCCCCGTTCACATCCCCTTTCTGGAACAGCTGGAAGTTGGGAACAAAGCCACCTCCTGGCCGGACATACCTACAAGGCGGGGAACAGGATGTTGTGCAATGGACAGCTCTGGGTGCTTGCACAGGGGTGGTGACAGGTCCCCAGACCCCTTGTTTGGGCCCTGAGCCAGCAGCAGCTGCAGCCTGGGCTCCTGCTGCTGGGGGAGAGGTGTCCCACAGCCCCCACCACAGTACTCACTTAAGTGCAGGGAGGATCTCTGAGTTCTGGCCAGGTTCCTGCTTCCCAAATTGGTTGGAGGGGAAACCGAGGACCACGAGCCCCTCGTTTCTCAGTTCATCTTGTAGTGCATTCAGTTCTGTTTGCAAGAAGAGCCAGATGTGGGTTAACAGAGGGCTGGGCGCATCTCCACACCTGCAGTTACCATCTGGGACCATTCCAGCCAGGCTGGGCCCTGGGGAGCAGGCATTAACCCTTTCCCCAGCTCCCTGAAGCACAATGGACCATGGGGCCCTGCAGGACCCTTACCAACATACTGCAGTGTCAGGCCTCAGTATGTGGCTACGTTGACAAAGAGCACAGTCTTCCCCTTGTACCTCTCGAAGGGGATGTACTCGTCCCCATCGATGGTCAGGGCCCCGTAGTTGTAGATGGTGTCGTTCACTGACGGGTAGCAGTCCACCTGTGGGGCAAGGAGCATCCTGTGGCAGCGGGCTGGGGGCTGCCAGCCACCCCCTCCCCATCCTCAGGGCCGCAGGGCAACGGGGCCAGCCGTGCTGCGGGACAGCTGCCAGCGTTGTGTCCCCTGCCCGGAGTGCCGCTGGCAGCAGCCGCGCTGTGGCGTGCCAAGGTCGCGCTGCTGGGACGGGCTGGCTGGGGCGGGGGTCTGGCTGCAGCTGGGGGATGTTTACCGAGCAGGGAGCAGCAGGAAGGTGAGTGGCTGCAAAACAGCCGGGACATGGGAGAGGCCAGCGCTAGAATGCCGAGGCTGTGGGCAAGGGAACAGGACCCACCAGCCCTGGGGGACAGGGGCAGGGCAGGAGATGCCGGTGGGATGGGGAATGGGCCGGGAAGGGTCGGGCTGGAGCAGCCCCTGCATCCGGGGCCCCGGGAGTTAACCCAGAGGAGCCCCCTCCTGTCCTTGCTAGGGTACCCAGGCTCAGCCCAGTGCCACCGAGGGGCTATTTTGGGAGCTGGCAAAGTGTGAAATCACGGGGGTTGCACTCGAGGAATGAAGGCTCCGTGGCACTGTGGGGTCCCTGTGGCAGGGTGGGGAGCCTGGCTGGGGGGTGACAGTGCCCCTGCCCTCTGGGCTGTGAGGACACCGTGGGTCCCACACCTTCCCGACATGCGGGAACCCACCCGACATTGCAGGGGGAAAAGCCCTCGTGCTCTGCCCCGGGGAGGTCACTTGGGGGACACAAGGCTCTGTCCCCCTTTGTCCCCAAGTCCAGGACAGCGATTCTTGGCCCTTGGCAGGAACCAGCTCAAACTGTCCCCGTGATCCAGGCACCGGGATTGCAGGGGGAAAGAGGGGGGCTCAGGAGGCCGCCGTGTCCCTCCCGTGCCCCGGGGAGTCCTGCAGAGAGCCCGGGGAGCAGGCGCGTCCCCAGGGTGTCACACAGCCCCTAAACCCCCCTGACCGCTCCGGTGTCCCCCTGCTCTTACCTTCTCCCTCTCCTCACTTCGCCCCAGCTGGACGAGCCCAGCCAAGAAAAGGGGCACAATCCAGCTACTGCTGCGGGAGCAGCGCCCCATGGCTGCTTGCGGGGTGCGGGGTGCCAGCACCCCCCGACAGCCCGGGGCCAGCGGCCGGGACAAGCGACAAGCGCCGCTGTCGCCTGCTGTCACCTCGGAGCCCGGCGGCGGCCGAGAAATAGCTGCGGGCTGCGAGGGGGGAGCCAATGGCCGGGGGGGGCCGGGCCGGGCCCGCGTTAACCGTGTGGGCTCTGGGACGGACACACGGACACATGGACAGACACCGCCCGGGGCTGGCATCCAGGGGGACACGGGGCAGCGGCATGTGCCCAGGGTTTATGCAATGTGTCACCCGAGCCGGGATTAAACCCGTGGGGTGGGAAAGAGATATCGGGGAAGGGGGGATTGGGGGAGAGGGGAGAGGTGCCCCATGCTGCCCAGGTCACCCAGCCAGGTGACATTTCCCCCCCAAGAGCAGCACGGACCAAACCCCCCAGCAGCAGCATCGGGGTTCGCTGGGTGCCCCCAATGGCTGCTTGGGGTGGGCTGGGCTGGGGAAGGCTCCTCTCCTGTGTGCCCGGTGAAGGAAGGCACTGCCAGAGGCATCTCCAGAGGAGGATCCCTTCTGCCAGGGGCTGTGGCTGCTCGGTGACCCTGCTGGGGTCAAGGGCAGGGCACTGCTGGGTGTCCCCAGGGACAGGAGTTTCCAGGGTCCTTGCTAAGCCAAGGAATTTGAACATTTACCCTGGGCTGTCTCCAAGGAAAATATCCGTGGTGAGGAGTAAATTCCCTGAAATCCCCCCCAAAAATTATTCAGTGGGATAATTAACTGGCTGGAGGGGAGCTGGGGGAGTTGCGGTTTTGGGGTGAAGCTGGCTAGATGTGGTTTTGGGGTGGAGGACAGTGTGGGGTGGCAGGGGGTGAGCCCTGGGGAGACCATGAGTGCCAGCAGGAGCTTTGGCTTTGCTAGAAAGCAAGGTCAGTTCTGCCTCCATGCTGTCACTGAGCCAGCTGCTGGAGATGCCACCAAGGAAGGGGAGTGAGGCCATGGGTTAAGAGGAAGCTGGGAGCAATCTCCCAATCTGTGTTCCTCACCAGAAGGAACATCATGTCCTGGGAAAGGCTGGTGGTGTGAGGCTCCAACTGCAGCCTCAGCTGGCGTGGGAGGGCTGGGGGTGGGGTCCATTTCCCAGGCACAGAAAAGCCACGGAGCAGGGGAGCTGGGGGTTTCTCTGTCACTGGCAGCATTTCCCAAAGCTTTAAACCTGCCCTGCTGCTGGGGGAATGGCTTAGCTCTGCCCTGCCTGGAGCCCCAAGCAGTGTGGGTTGTTCCCCCAGGTCCAGGCAAACCCTCAGGGTGCTCAGCCACTGCCTGGGCATTGCACAGAGCCCATCACAGCATGCCAAGAGCCAGGCCAGCCACAGGGGTGCTCTGGGTGACTCTCACAGATATGGCTGTGAGTGGAGCAAGGTGGCTCCTGGCCAAAATCAGGATTTGATCCTCCCCACCTACTTCCCAGGCTCTAGGGAGGTTTGAGGCCATGGGGCTGCAGCTCCTGGCTCATTCTGCATCCTGCAGCCAACAAGGACCAGTATGTGCCAGTGCTGTGCTCCCCAACACAGCTCACACTTCTGAGCCTGCCCAGGGCTTGAGCCACCTCCTGCAACAGAGCTGGGACAGGTCTGGGGAGCTGCTCAGGACTGAGCTCCCTGCCCCACATTTCCCACCACAGGAACAGCCATATCTAGTTAGAGTGGTGTGTGGCACAGTGTGGTTGTGTCCCTTCCACGTGTCCCTGATCCCTGCCACGAGCAGTGAAAGTCTGAGTCACTCCTGAACTCGGTTTTCCTAAAACCAAAATAAAAATAAGGGACCTGTTCATCCAAGTCCCTCCTCCTTGGGTCCCAGTGCCAAATCAGCCTTGGTGGAGGCTGGGAATGGGAAAGGAGTTAATGAGACAGAGCCAATGGACTCTCTCTCTGCCACTGTGCTTCCCTGGCATCCCGGGCATGTCACTCGGTGTCCCCAGCGTGATGGACCCCCTCTCTGCCACTGATCTTCCCTGGCATGTCACCCAGTGTTCCCAACACACTGTTCCACATCATGCTGGAGGCTGCATGCTGCAGGACTGGGGTCCCCCACCCCAAAAAGCAGCCATGCAGGGCGGGCTGACCCTCAAATGAACCGTCCTGCTCCCTGCCCCACATTTCCCACCACAGGAACAGCCATATCTAGTTAGAGTGGTGTGTGGCACAGTGTGGTTGTGTCCCTTCCACGTGTCCCTGATCCCTGCCACGAGCAGTGAAAGTCTGAGTCACTCCTGAACTCGGTTTTCCTAAAACCAAAATAAAAATAAGGGACCTGTTCATCCAAGTCCCTCCTCCTTGGGTCCCAGTGCCAAATCAGCCTTGGTGGAGGCTGGGAATGGGAAAGGAGTTAATGAGACAGAGCCAATGGACTCTCTCTCTGCCACTGTGCTTCCCTGGCATCCCGGGCATGTCACTCGGTGTCCCCAGCGTGATGGACCCCCTCTCTGCCACTGATCTTCCCTGGCATGTCACCCAGTGTTCCCAACACACTGTTCCACATCATGCTGGAGGCTGCATGCTGCAGGACTGGGGTCCCCCACCCCAAAAAGCAGCCATGCAGGGCGGGCTGACCCTCAAATGAACCGTCCTGCTCGGTTGTTTTTCCACCAGAGCTGGTCTGGAGCCAGCCCCCGCCTGCTGCAGATGTTTGGCAGCAGTCTGGGATGAGAGGCCAGGCACTTCCAGCTCCCTGTCCCCCATGCTGCCGCTGCCACTGCCACTGCCACCAGCTTCCCTGGTGTCCCTGAGCCATGTGCCAGGGCTGCAGCGACCTTGTGCCAGGCTGCAGGGCCCCAGCTGAGCACAAGGAATGTGAAAGCAGCAGTGGGGACCATCCAGTGCTGCCTACTGGGGTTATCCCAGAGCTGACCCAGAGGTGTTTTCATGCAGAGGGACTGGGATGGTGCCAGCAGCGTGGCAGGACAGTGGCAGGGAGGGAGCTTGGGCAGCAGCAGCAGGCAGCATTGCTCTGGATAGCAGCAGTGCAGCTTCCCTCTGGCAGCCTGGCTTGGCATCAATCCCAGGGCAACCTCTGAACCTTTGTTCTGAGTGTGTGACGGGGAAGCAAAAGCAAAGCAAGTTCTGCCAGGAGAGCGGCCCCAGCTCTTTGAGCACCCGGCTTCCCCAGGCTGCCAGCTCACAGCTCAGCCAGCCCTCGCTGCTCTGCCCCAGCCCGTGTGCTCCCACACACTGCCCTGGCTCAGCAGCAGCCTCCCTGCTGGCCATGGTGCCAGCACCCTTTGGAGTGGGGGTCCCCTTCCTGAGAGCCCCCACAGCCTCCAGGCTCTGTGCTGTGCCCCCTCCAGCATTGCCATCCCCTCCTTTTCCAGGAGATTTGCTCCCTGTGGAAATGCCCCTGGCCCATTGTCCCCCTTCCCCCTGCAAAGGGAGGCAAGGTGAGAGCCAGAATCCTGTGTCCCCTTCTCCCTTCTGGGGCTGCCCCACCTGCCTCCCCAGCAGCAGCCCCCAGGGGCCAGCAGCCAGTTCCTGGCACATGCCAGCACCTCCAGGGAAGCATCCCAGTGATTGCTGAATCACCTCTGTGCCCACATCACCCTGCCTGCTGCAGCGTCACCGAGCAGGACCCGCTGCTCAGCAGAAAGGCATTTCTCCTTGGCAAAACTCCATGCAAACACAAGCTCCAGCACTGTCCAGGCACTGAACCCATGGCCACAGGGGGATTTTGTTATCTTGCTCCATCCTGGAGGAGGAATTTCTAACTTGACAGTGTTGGAAATCCAGTTTAAATTCATTCTCCGCCATCTTAATGCTTTAAAAAATGTTGTGACTTCTCCCTGCTGTGCCTCTGCTGCCATTTAGCTCCATGTTTGTTGTTGTTATGAGCAAACCCATCTTTCCAAGGCCTTTCCTGGAAATGTTTGCCACGGGTTTGAAACTTCCCAGAAAATTCATACCAATAAAGGAAATCTCTCATTTCCCTCTGCTGCTCTTGACAAGGGGAAGGCAGAGGTGGGAACAGCAATCTTGGATGGTTGCATGGATTGGGGGGGAAGGTGTTCCATGCTTTTCCTCGTGTTTTGCTCCAAACCAGGCTTCTTTCCCAAACACTTCCAGTGTTTGTGGCTTCTCCCCTATTCCTCTCATAGCAAAGCTGCTCAGCTCTAATTCCTGGTGCTGCTGGCTGTCCCCACATTGTCCCCAGGGAAGCAATGCTGGGGTGGAGCATGGGGGAGAACAGAGCCAGGGCTGCTCCCACCCTGCCCATCTGTAATGTCCTCCAGCTGCTGCTGCACCGTGCCAGCAAGGGAGGGAGAGAGGAAGAAAAACAGGAAAATAACTCTGGTTATTTGTCTCAAACTCTGGAACTCGAGAGGGGAAGAGAGACTTGACAGCTCGAAACAGAAATATGTTTTGTTTGGCTAGGCAAAGAATAAGTGTCTGCTCCCTCCCAGCACAACCACAGTCAGTGGCTCCAGTGCAGGCACTTCTGCTCCCAGGGTCTGTATCCCTGTGCTTGGCTCCCTCCTCAAGGTGGAAGGTGTTTGCCCAAGGTCCTGCTTCCCTGGGAATCTCCTGCCCCTCTGGCCCCACCACCCAATGCAACCCCAAATCTGGATGTTGTGGATCAAGCCATAGAGGGTTTCCAACACTGCAGGGCCGGTTGCTCTTTTCAGCACAGAAAATTGGATTTAAACAATTCCCACCAGCATCACCGTAGTGTTTCCCCACATCCTTCCTGACTCATGCTGCTCATTTTGTGACCTTCCTTGCTGTGAGTCACCACGATGCCGTTTCAGCCCCAGGGCTCCTGCCACACTGACCCGGCACGAGGCTGGGGTGAGGGAAGTGGTGCCGGTCACCCGAGTGGGATAAAAACAGCCACAACTACTGTCAGAAAGTCCTGAGGGATCCTTCCCACCCACGGGCTCCAGACTGAGGTTTGCCCTCCTGGAGCGTGGGGCTGGGCTGGCAGTGAGCTTCCTGATGGGCTCCAGGGACCTTGAGGCAAGGCAGGGCACGAGAGCAGAGCAGGGAGGGTTTCTGGAGAGGCTGCAAAGTATCGCAGATCCTGCAGAGCCATACAGCACCTGCAGTGTGGACAGAGCTGCATGACACACTCACATGAAGGATAAAGTCCATTTATTTCATAACAAAGGGCAGTACAAGAGCTTACATGATCCCTTGCCACTGGCTGGGCACAAACCTGCTCCTCCTGCTTTGCCTGCCCAGGTGAGGCACACACAGACTCCCCAGCAGGGCTGGTGTGCTGGGCAAACAGTGGGAGCTCTCATTCTCAGGAGTGGGGAGCGCAGCCAGCATGCAGACAGGAGGGCTGGCAGGAACTGCACACACTCCTCTGCCCTACAAGACCCAGAGGAACCAAGGGTCCTGCAGGATTTTCCTACCATTTCTGCAGATAATGGGTAGAGGAGAAGCTGGTGCCAGCTGCACATCTGCTGTGCAGCCAGCACAAGCTCTGTCACCGCTGCTTTTAGCCAAGCACTAAATGCACAACCAGAAGCCACATCCATCTTGCTTTGACTCTTTTTTCCCCAGCCACCTTGACAGCTGGGCTCCAAAGGAGAAATAACTTTGTCAGGTATTTCCACTCCTTGCTGCTTGCCTGGGAGGAGACAGTGTCACCAGTGAAGGTGAGACCAGCCTGCCTCTCATAGAGTGAGATATTCCCAGCTGGACGTGTCCTCCAAGTCACACCCCTCCCCACTGCTGCCTACTCTGGCATTTCCCCCGCAGTCCCCATGAGCTCAGTGGGAAGATGAGCAGTAGGTACCCAGCGAGAGCCAGCTGCAGGAGCAGGTCTGGGCTGGCTCGCCCCAGCTCCTGGCCAGGCTGCAGCTCTCAGGGTGCCCTGTGAAGGTGTCTGGCACAGGGTGCCATGGCTGTAGCCCCCAGCCCAGCGAGCTGGCCGTGCCCCCGTGCCCGTGGCTCACACGATGCCGTTGCGCGTGGGGTGTGTCCGCACTCGGTAGATGATGACGGCCGTGGCCGGGCACAGCAGCAGCGCTGTCATGATGAGGATGGTGGCCAGGATGATCAACACGATGACCCAGATATCCAGGATGTGCTTGGGAAGGTCGGTGGGACTTGTGAGGTGAGGGAGGTCCATCCTGCAGGGAAAAGGCAGAGGGGAGATGGGGCAGCTCCCTTCATCCCTCCCCTAGCCAGAGCCCCCTCCAGTCTCCTGCTGCTCTCCCCGGGGACACTCCTGTGGAGGGATCCAGCTTTCACCTTGGGCTCCTTCGAGAGCCTTTGGTAAAAGCTCCTTCAATTACCCGCAGAATTTACAGCATGCTTTAAAAGGCACTGGATAAAAGCCTAGGGAAAAACTTCCCTATTAATTGCTACTGTTTGTTACAGGAACTGATAAAAGGAAGCCGCAACCGGGTGTCCCGCCGGTCACGGGGACACGGTGGGGTCGGGTCAGCCAGGAGCCCCCTCGTGTGTGTTCCCCCCATCCACACCTCGTACTGAGTCACGGATTATCCATCAGCTGAAGGAGATCGAGGGGCCGGGGAGAGGGGACCCCCTGCCCGGGGACCGCGGCTGTGCCGCCGTCCTGCCCCGGCACCTCGGGGCTGGGGGACACGATGCCGTGGGGGAGAGGCGGCAGCTGCCGTGCCCTGTCTGTGCTCTGTCTGTGCCCTTCTGTGCCCTGCTGTGTCCTGCTGTGTCCTGCTGTGCCCTTCCCGTGCCCTGCCCGTGCCCTGCCTGCCCTGCTGTGCCCTGCCTGCCCTGCCCGTGCCCTTCCCGTCCCACCTGCCCGCATCCCCGTACCTGCGGCGCTGCCAGGCTCCGGCTCTCGCTCCGAAGGCGGCTCCTGCTGCAGCTCCGGCGAGCAGCGGTGGCAGCGGCGGATCCTGCCGGGAGAGAAACGCTCCCGCCGGGGAGAGAGAGACTCCGCCCGGCCCCGCCCGGCCCGGCCCGGCCCGGCCCGCGGGGCACGGCACGGGGGGAGAAGGGGAAGGGGATAGGAGGAAGGGGAGGGAAGGAAGGAAAGGGAAAGCAAGGCAGGAGGTTTTTTCTACACCAGGATAAATAACACACTCCACTTCATCCCACCCACAATGGGGTTCCACTGGGGGAGTGCCTCTGGAGCTGGACACGAAGGTCTCAGGGAGGGACTGTGGGGACATTTCACTTCATAGTCCTTAATAAAGGGTCCTCCCTGCCCTGTCCCCCCTCCTGGCACAGCAGGGCTCACAGGAACCCGCTTGTCCCCAAGGCCCAGGGCAGGAGGACCCAGAGCCTCCATAGCCACAGCACGGTGCCCACAGTCCCCAGGGTTCGGGCACGGTGATTTACAGACACACAGCCAGAGAGAGAGGGGACAGAGCTCAGCCGCCGGCTGGGAAAGCTATTTCTGCTGTCCAGTGGAATATTCCACTCCACTGGTGATGCTGAATGGCAAAAGCAAGATGGGATGCTCTGACTTTCCTTTTGGGACACAAGCTCAGTGTCAGTCACGGTGGGAGCCACACACTGCACCTTTCACTCCTGCCTTTTCCCAGGGAAACCTCTTGGGTTCCTGGTGGTGGAAAGCTCTACCACATGCTACTATGAAAAACACTAATCACTTGTTTTTAAAATTTTAAAAGTTTAATAGTAATAAAATGGTTATAAAAATAGTAATACAATTAGAGTAATAATAATTTGGACAATTTGAATTAGGACAATGTGAGACAAGAGAAACAAAAGCGTTACGGACATCCAGGTACATTTTTCTGGGCAGCACAGGCCCAAAAAGGACACTCGCTAACAAAGGATTAAGCCTTAAAAGCAATAAGCTGTTGAATATTTATACATCCCAGACATGATGCATAAATTGCATTCAAACAAAGGATTCAGTCTGGTCATCGTCATCTTCTTCCTCCAAATCCTAAAGGTGTCTTCGATCCTGAGCAAGGCAGGAAGAAGTCAGTTTCTTCTGATAAGAGAACAATAAATTCTTTTTCTCTGAAAGATTTAGCAGTTCTGTGGCTGCTATCTGGTGCGAGTACCTCATTCCTTTCTTAAAAAAAAAATCCCACTTACACAGTTCCTATTTTAACTACAAAAGTTTCCTTTTAACTAGAAAACTACATTTATCATACTATTAAAATATTAATACAGCACCACTCATCAATACAACAAAATACATATAGTAAATATCTGTGTAGAGCCATATAATATGCACTTTTCACACTCCCAAGACACTCTTGTGCTCCAGGCACTCTGGGACATGCAGCTCTGTGGGGAGCAGGGCACAGGCAGCCTCCTCCCTGCCCCTCCAGCTGCTGCAGGCGGATAAAACCGTGGGGTTTTTATCTGAGCAGCAGCACATCCTCATGGACAGGGCTTTCCTGTGGGGCAGAGGGCAGGGACAGACTGCAGGCGCTGTGTGGGGATGGATCCGGGGTGAGGATGAGATACAGGCCACAGGCCAGGCTGGCTCTGCCTTGTTTGGGCTATCCAGCAGCACACTGGGAGGGGTTTGCTGATTCCAGCTCTGCCCTCAGCCGAGAATGAAGCAGCTGTAGTGTAGACACCGAGCTTCAGATCTCTTAAAGCCTGCTGATGTGTTTATTCTCTCTGCACGCAGAGAGCATCCGCAGACCTCGTGCTTTCCTGCTGATCCCACTGCACGGGAATGTTCATTCTTATCAGGATCCTGTCTTGGTGGAGGTGAGACTGAAGAGAAACCAAATTTGGGGTGTGAAAGATCACCCTCTCTGCTCTGCTCTGCTCTGGTGAGAGCCACCTGAGCTGTGTCCAGCTCTGGGCCCCAGCGTGACAAGGACATGGAGCTGCTGAGGTGACTCCAGAGGCGGCCATGGAGATGTTCTGAGGGCTGAGCCCCTCTGCTCGGGAGCCAGACTGGGAAAACTGGAGAAGGCACGGCTGCAAGAGACCTCAGAGCTCCTTCCAGTGCCTAAAGGAGCTCTAAGAGAGCTGGAGAGGGACTGGGGATAAGGGCTCGGAGTGACGGGCTGAGCTGGAACTGCTTTCCACTGCCAGAGGCAGGGACAGATGGGATACTGGGGAGAAATCCTGCTCTGTGAGGGTGGGGAGCACTGGCACGGACCAGCTACGGCGGCCCCACCCCCGGCAGGGTCCATGGCCGGGCTGGCGGGGCTCCGGGACCAAGGAAGGTGTCGCTAACGTGGCCATGGGTGGCATTAGATGGCACTCGGTGGCATTTGGTGGCCCCGGGTGGCACTTGCTGGCACTAAGGGGAGGCCACGCCCCCTCGCAGACCACACCCCCCTGTTGGCCACGCAGTGTCACTTAGCCAGGCCGGCGTGGTGACGTCAGGCGGCGGCGCGGCGGAGCCCGCCCCCTCCCAAGATGGCGTCGCTGCTGCAATCGGAGCGGGTGCTGTACCTGGTGCGCGGCGAGAAGGAGCTGCGGGCGCCGCTGCCGCAGCTGTACTTCTGCCGCTACTGCAGCGAGCTCCGCTCGCTAGAGTGCGTCTCGCACGAGGTAACGGCGGACCGGCCGCGCCGCACCCGCGCACCGGGCGGGACCGGGCGGGACCGGGCGGGACGGTGCTCTCTCTGCGCGCAGCGATTGGGTCACTCTCCTGCCACTCACTCGCTTTCTGCTTTTCTATTGGTTGTTGGCGCGGCTGGCGGGTGGGCGCAGCGCTGAACGGGGCGCGCGGATTGGTCTTGAGTGACGGATGGGGCGGTGCTGCGCGTTGATTGGCTGTGCGCGCCTGTCCGTCGGCGGAGCTCGGGCTGTGATTGGCTGGGGCGAGCGCACAGGGGCGGTTCCCCTCATGGGGGACGAGGCCCCCTAAATGGCACTGGCCGGGGCCCCCCCAAACCTCGGTGGGGCCCGAGCGGGGCCGTGGGGACCCCTCACCTTCAGCGGGGACCCCTCACCCTCGCGGGGACCCGACCTTTAGGTCTAGACCCCTCCCCACCGCACCCATACCCATAGGGCCCGGCCGAGGAGGGGCACAGGGACCCCCAGACCCACTCCCCGTGTCGGTTTTTTTTGCAGCTACGATTTTTTGCTGTGGAGGGAGGGTTTGACTTCGTAAATTGTCATATTAAAATCGCCGAGACTGCTTTTGTTGGAAGCATGGTTGAATTAAGAAATTGTGATAGTTTTGGAAAGCCTTGAAGGAATGACTGTGCAGCCCAGATGTCAGAAAAGGCAGCTTTAATGAAATTAAGGCCTCTGAAGAGAGGATTCGTGACCTGGCTGTATCCGTCATGAATTCACTGTGGTGTGAGCAGTGCAGTCATTGTGTGTGGCCGTGCTTAATAATCACTTTGAATTCCTCTTCAAGAAATGGGCCCAGTCTTGCTGCTGTTGTTTTAATGGACAAAATTCACTGTGACAGCCAAGAGATACAAACCATCTTCTGAAATATTCATATATCTGACCAGTGTAACTGTGAGGACACAATAAGTTTAGGTCGAAATAGAAAACAAAATGTTAAAACTTTTGTTCAAGCTGAAAAATGAGATTCTGGTTATTGCTAAAAGTCAACACCCAGCTGATCTTTTCCTATTTTCCAGGCAGAGTAGTTTAATCCATTCTGACTTAAGAAACCTTATAATTTTTGTTATTAAAGATCAAAATCTGGCTGAGATGGGCTAAGGTTTTGGACACCAAAAAACGTCTCAAGCCTTCCGTGGCTTCACCCTGCTGTTTCAATACACAAATCTGGGGCTTTTTGGACAAAGGTGTGCCAGATAACATGTGTGATGTGGCTGTGTCTTCTTCAGGTTGACTCTCACTACTGCCCCAGCTGCCTGGAAAACATGCCTTCAGCTGAAGCCAAGCTGAAAAAGAACAGGTAAAGTTGCTTTGAAGTTTTTTTTTTTCATCAAGGCTCCCTATTTAAAACAGTCTCTTCCTATGTCTGTCTGAAGCCATTCAATAATTACATGGTTGCTTGTTGTGTTTGAGTCTGTTTTGGAGAGTAAGTGTCTTTCCATGATGTATCAGGAAAAGTGTCTTTCCATGATGAACAGGGCTGTTCATGACTTTTGGGGGTATTTTTATCACCTGGGCTCATAATACAGAGGATTTTTAGTGTCACTTTGTGTTTCTCACTGCTGCTGCTCCTGTGCTGACTCTGAAAGCCCCAAGTTCCCGTCACAGCCCGTCGTCCCTAGCGCTGTTGCCTAGGAATTAATAATCTGTTGTTTTAGTGCTGATGTGGTCGTTGGGAGCATTTCTCTCAGCCTGGCACCCTTCTCAGAGCCCTGCCTTGCTGTTTGCAGGTGTGCCAACTGCTTTGACTGCCCGTGCTGCATGCACACCCTCTCCACACGGGCCACGAGCATCCCTGCGCCGCTGCCCGACGACCCGGCCAAGACCACCATGAAGAAAGCCTATTACCTGGCCTGTGGCTTCTGCCGCTGGACTTCCCGGGATGTGGGCATGGCAGACAAGTCTGTTGGTAAGGGACAGTTCAGAAACACAAAGCTGAGTGACAGCACGAGCCCAGTTTGTGTTTTGAAGGTAACAAATAATCCAGTTCCAGCAAAGTTTGCCAGTTTCCAGCTTGGCACCGCTCTGTCGGCCAGGGCGAGTGGCTGCAAATGGAGGCCATTTTCTGTGGGTAAAAGAGTCATTTCCCCAGGGTCTGGGATCAGATCAAAGGTGACGTTTGGGGCTCTAAGGTTTGAAGGGTCCTAGTTGCTGGCAGCTTTAGTTTTGGAGGAATCCAGCAAAGTTTGCAAACTTCTCGCATGGCAGACAAGTCTGTTGGTAAGGGACACTTCAAAGACTGTCTTGGTGTCTGCTAAGGAAGGCAGGAGCCTCCCCTGAAATGGAGAATGTAAACACCCCCCCCCCGAATTGCTATAAATTTTAAATTAAGGGGCTCTCAGGCAAAAAAAAAAATGGGGACAGGAAATAACAGTTCTTTAATAGGGAAGAAAATAAAAGGTTAAAATAAACAATGCAGTAAACTAGAACAACATTGATAGAGTCAGAACTCAACCTGACACCCTGTTGGTCAGGGTGTTGGTAGCAGTCCCATTGGAATTGTGTTGGTAGCAGTCCAATTGGAATTGTGGCTCAGCCCTCCTGCAGTGTCAGGGATGGTTCTGCTGGAGCAGGGATCCTGTAGAAAGGTGCAGTCTCTTCCTCTGAAGATCAGTGGAAGAAGAGGCAGCTGCTGTTCTTCTGGGAAATCCAGTGGAGAAGCTGTGCTGCTATTCCAAAATCTCCAGATTATATCTGGCTAGCAATGCTTGGCTCCTCCCTCTGGGCAGAGCTTCTCACAATGCGATGCTGTAGTTCTTATCAGTCATGCAGTGACATTCAATAGCTGTTATCAGCAGATATCCCCTCCAGAGGGGAGGGAATCACTGACTGTGATCACTCAGAGAGACATAAGGAAAACTGCCCACTTGACAAAAGACAACTGCCATACAGATGGTAATAGAATACATCTTGCCTTGCAATCTGGAACAGACACAAAACTGAGTTACAGCAAGAGCCCAGTCTGTGTTTTGAAGGTAACAGATAATCCAGTTAGTTCCAGACTGCTATAGACTTGATATCTGGCTAGGATTGGAGTTGTAGTTGGAAATTCACAGCAAAACTCTTCTTCGTTGCTGAATAGCTATAACTCTGAATAGCTGAGTTAGTGGAATGTGTGACCCACTTTCATGCCTGTGTTACCTGACTAGTGAGAAAAGTGTCAAACTGTTTCAGTCAGTGCACTCTCCCCACTGCTGACATCTTGTTTGTGTGCTTTCACAGGCTTTGAAGCTGCTCAGTCTGACAGCATAAACACCTAATTTATTTTCCATCACTTTTGTTCACTTAGACTTATTCCAGAGTTGCTAGTCAGTGTTTGAACTTGGCTTTTCTCTTCACAAGAGCACTAGAGCAAAGCTTTCATCTATTTTTTTGGTATATGAGATGTAGAGAAAATATCTGTCAGGTGGGGTTGAGTAGGCCAAGCAGATCCTCTGACTTCCAGTGTTGATGTGACTGAAAATGGAGCTGAGGATGCAGAGACAGCAGCAGCCAGTTATAAGAGACACACATAATAACACAAGTACCTGCTGCTGAAGTGACTCCTGGGTGCTGTCCTGAGTGTCTCTCAAGCAACATTTGTTTAAAAACACAATATAAAAGATGTCAAAGCTCCTTCATTCCAAACCTGCCTGTGCAACTCTTTCAGAGATGTATATTTGTACAGACATGAACTTAAACAATTGCAGTGGTAGGTGTAGCAAAAATAGGGAATGTCATATTTTATAAATAACACCAAGATGGTTGAGTGTTGTGTGATTTCTGTGTGGCATCTGGAAACCTCCTGTGGACTTTGCTTTTTCTCTTCTCTTGTGCAGCGAGTGGGGGCTGGCAGGAGCCGGAGAATCCTCACACACAGAGGGTGAGTGAATGGGAAAGCTGTGCTTGGGCTGAAATGCATCAGCCAGAAAGAACTGTTAGTGTGTCAGGCCCTCTCAATCACTTTTTCTGCATCTATATAATCCTTCAGATACCAGTTCCAGTTCCTAATCTGCACCTTGAATGGAGGGAAGGCCTCTTAGAGGCTCCCTGAGGATATCGCAGTATAAAATCTGCTTTTGAGAAGAAGCTCAGTTGAAACCAACCTATCTAATGGTGCTGTTAAGGTGAATGTGCTGTGTATGTATGTGAAAAAAAGCTGTTTTCCAATCAAAAGTGTGTCTAGGATCTGGAAAACACAACTGCACATTTAACACCCTTCCCTTTTACCCGTTAGGGCTCCACTCTAAATGTGACCAGCCTTGGGGAGGGGGGAAAAGATGCTAAAGATGTTGTTTGCTCTGCCAGTCCAAATTGCTCAGAGTTGGCCACATGACATTCCTCTATGCAGCCATGGCAAATTCATGAATGAAGTCTCAGTTGCTGAATTGCAAAGTGAGAATTGGACACTGCCCTCCAACACATATCATTCCAAGGAAGGGTCATTTTGTCACCCACAGTGTGGGTTAAGACACGTTAAGGTCCACATACTTCTTGAAGTACATCCTGCACAATACAGCTGGTGCTAGGAACAGAGTGAAACAAGCAGCAGGAACCCCAGCTAGTTCACAAGGAAATGCTGCAGCTGAGGTGACAGTGCTCCCTGTTCCTCCCTCCAGATTAACAAGCTGGTTGAGTACTACCAGCAGCTGGCTCAGAAGGAGAAGATCGAGCGGGACAGGAAGAAGCTGGTGCGACGCCGCAACTACGTCCCACTGGCCTTCTCGGTGAGCTGCTGTGCCCTCCTCCCAGAGCAGCAAAAGGGATCCACAACAGCCTCAGCCTGGAAAATCAGATAGTTGGTAGCATGATAGGGCTGCCCAGCTTTGGCTAATTGAGGACAATATGAAGGAAACAAGGCTTTCTTTAGGGATGAATACTTTTACATGCATTACTGTGTATTACATTGCTACTCTCTCTGATAGTCCTCCCCAGCAGTGCCAGAAGGTTTATACTTGCCAGGCCTAGGAGTATGTTCTCCAGCAGTGAGGTGCAGTCCAACTGCAGCCAACATGGCCTGTGGCAGCTCTTTGTCAGGACAGTTCATCCCACAGCTTAGTGCCAGATAGATCAGCATTGTCTGACACTTCTCTGCATGAAATCTCTACTGAAGTTAACCTTAAGATTTGGTTGTGGCTTGAATGACTTGTTTATTGTACCTGGCAGGTAAATGCTCACTTTGTTTAGCTGGGTGACTGCATATGCTTGCTACTTCAATGAACTGTGCTTGCTCTGTGCCCTTGCTTGTGTCTTATGGCTGTATTTTTTGTCTCCGTTGCTACCTGCTGCTATTTTGGGGGCTCTCCACAGCAACACACTATACATGTAGTGGTAAGTCTTTTCACAGTTTCTGCTGGTGTTAAAGCTCTCATGGTACCAACTGAAGGGGAGTAACAGATCCTACACCATGCCTTAGGGCCTCTGGCTTAGGTGTGCCTAGAACAAACACAGGTAAAGCTTAACTCTTCAGAGGGTAACATTTGTTACAAAAAGTATTTTGTGTTAGTTTAGAAACAGGACAGTGTCTTTGAGTCAGTAATGTACACTTGGAAAGCAGTCCTTCACCAAGCTAGGCTGAAACACAGCTGTCTGCTTGGCCAAGGCAGGTGGTACTAACATTAACCATCTCATCCTTGAAAAATCACCAGAGTAGCTGATGCTCACATTTCTCATTTGGTGAGAATTCAGGTTTTGAGCCCTGCCCAGAAGGAAGATGTCTGCCTCCAATCACCCTGGGTACAGCTCAGCTGTAGAAAGCTGAGGAGTAGCTCAGCTATTGCTGGTGAGAGACACTTGTAGGTAACAAGGCTTGTGGCAGCTTTCAGCTGCTTCAAGTAGTGCTACAGAGCCTTTCAGATTGATGCATAACCACATCAACCCACTTTTTTTGGCAGCTGAGCTCTCATTCTACACTAGTTGACATGGAGTTGCTCTGAAGAGAATATCCAGGGAAGATGTGTCAGTAGTGCAGGCTGGTGATTTGTGGAAGGAGCAAAAAGCTTTATTAGCAGTAGCCACACACATCTGTCTTTCCCCATCTGCAGTGCAATGGGAATTGTTTTCTCCTTGCTAACAGTTTAAGCAGAAAAATGTATCTTAGGAAGCGTTGAATACCTTTTCCTTTTTGCTTTCCTTTGCTTATACCCCCATGCTTGTCATGCAGCTCAAAGGATGAGTTTGCAGCAGGTTTTTGTGTCCCATCAGGGGCAGACCTGAGGGTGACAGTTCCTTTTTTCCTTGTAGGACAAATACAGCCTTGGGACGAGGCTGCAGCGCCAGAGGCCCGGAGCTCCCATCAGTGCCCTCGCTGGACTCTCGTGAGTCTCAGGGTTGGGGTTACATTTGTGGGGAGCATTGGAGGGGTAGGCAAGAGAAGAGTAAAGCAGCTCTAGAAATATGATAGACAATTAGCAGATAGCAGTGAGAGGAGATTTCTCCTTTTGAGCACTCGAGAGGTGTCAGATCCTCAGGCATCTCTGTGCAGCAGCTCCAGATGTTCTGCTTTCTCCCAAGAGGAACAAGAGACTGCTCACACCCTTGTTGCAATTACTGTTGTGCAGTCTCAGCTCTCACTGTCTTCTGGGCTATAATGCAGTTGCTGTCAGAGCACACATGCCCTATTTCATGACTGAGTTGCCCCTTATTTTGCTTCAGCCTGAAAGAAGGAGAAGACCACAAGGAGATCAAGATCGAGCCAGCTGATGCAGTGGAAGAAGTGGAGCCTCTTCCTGAAGATTACTACACAAGACCAATCAATCTGACAGAAGGTAAAACCTTAGTATTCTATCACTTTTTGGCTTATGTTTTGTAACATGGGCATTGCCTACAAGCCTGTGACACTTTGTCATGACTCAAGTTCCTTGTCATTTTTATGCTGGGATTGAAATACTGGGAAATACTTGACTTTTTAAATGGTAACTTTGAATGCAGCCTCAGCTTCATGTTGTGCATGGAAAGCTCAGAGCCAGAAGGCCTGAAGGGTTATTTAATTTTCTTGCTGGCCTTAATTTCTGTGTGTGTGAGGCATCAACTTTTGGATGGAGAAAAAAGCTGATGTCCTTTTTCAAATAATAGCAGGAAATAAGGAAATAGCAGCTGCTGGGGATCTGGCACCAGAAGTGGGCTGTTGAGTAACAATTGCGCGTTGCTTTGACATCAGCTTGGAACAGCCTGTGTACACTTGCCTGTTCTTTAGCTGACTCATAAATTTAATCCATAAATACTGTAAATTGATCAGTAAGACTTGATGTGAACAGGATAAAGCAGCAGGTACAGGAGTGATGTGGGCTTCCAGCTGAGGTAGCTCCAAGTGGAACGGATGATGTTGGTAGGTCTGCAGGCCGACAAAGTCTGCCAGTATCAATAAATTCATGAGAGATTTATGGAAAGGGGTAGATCTTGGTCCTCTTTTCTCAAGAGGCTGTTGGCACTGTGAGTTTGATCCTGCTGAAGAAGACAACTTCCCTGGTTCCTCACAGTGAGGAAAAGGCTGCCAGGTGGCTCACTCGTCTCTTAGGCACTGGTGCAGTGAGGAGCCTGCATTTTGAGAGAAATGGGAGGTTTTGGCTGCTGGGAGTTTCTTGCTTTGGGAACTGTTTTCTCTAATTCTGTGTGTGAGTCTGAGTTATGCAAACTCCTTGCTAAGAAGCTGTGTATTGTATTCATGCAGCACCCAGCTGTGAGGGTAACAAAGATGTGAAACTCATTTCTGTAGTGAGGGAAAGAACTGTGTTCCAATTGGTTAGAAAACTCTTGTTTCCATCCCAGTTCAGCTGTGAAAAAAGATGTGAGTACCTTGTTTCTCTTGGGCTAGCGCTGATGTTGCTCTCATGTTACTGTGCCCAGTCAGAGCAACCCTTTATTCAGCTTTTGCCTTTCTATTTATTTCTAGAAACGTGATAGTTGCCAGTGCCTTCTGAATTACGAGGTGCAGGTGAAATTAAGTGTCTTAGAGATGGTGGCAGATCTCCACGCAGTACGAGGTGCTTGTGTAGAATTCAGTTTCAGTTCCTGAGTCATTTCTTTGTCTTTTTCTGTTGTGCTGCCAGTGACGACTCTGCGGCAGCGCCTGCTGCAGCCTGACTTCCAGCCCATCTGCGCTTCCCAGCTCTACCCCCGCCACAAGCACCTGCTGATCAAACGCTCGCTGCGCTGCCGGGTAGGCAATTCAACCCTGAGCACTGCCCTGCTACAGGAGCCTCCTCCAGCCAGGTCTCATGAGCTCCCAGAGGCCTAGAACACACCCAAGGTAGCTCAGCTACCATTGGAGGCATAAAAATCAGCAGGATGGTTTCTGTTGCAGTGTTGGAAACAAAAAGGTTTCATAAAAGGAGAAATAACAGAGACAAACTGAGCTAGGTGCAGGAGGTCTTTGCTCTTATTAAAACACCTTACAAAAGTGATTAGGTTTTTTCTTTACATCTATTGCCGAGGCAGGACTTTTTGGCTTCTGTCCAATTAGCTATCTTTAAGCTTGAGGTGAAGTCTCTAGGCCCATGAGGTGGCTTTTTCACCTAATCAAAGAGAGAAACTTCTGAGCTTCTTTTCTTTTTAAGGAGACAAAGGATAGTTTTGTCACTCTGTCAACAAAGAGCACACTCCTACATGCCCTTTCCAGGCTCTCAGCACTCAGGTGCTGGGAAATGGGCTCTGTGTTTCTCTTTTAAAAGAAATGGCTCAAATGCTTCTGGTTGTTGAAAGTTCTCAGCCAAGTTAGTGGTAGCAGTACTGAGGGGGTGAGGGAGGCTGTGATGTCTCTGGTGTGATGACAGTTGTGAAAGGGGGACAACACTGTCAAAGATGCATAAAGATACAAAGGTGGTTTGTGCTAGTGCCCTGCCTAGCCAAGGAGTCAAAGAATACTGCCAGTGCAGTTGAGATTAAAAAAAAAATTGCTGTTACTAAGGACAAAAGTCAACAAACAAATTATTAGGGAGAGGCAGTGCAGGATACTTAAGATGTCACTAGAGTGAAAGCAGGAAGATGGTATTTCACAGAAGCAAAGCAGAGATCTATGAAGACAGGCAAGGGTTAAATCCAAGTTCTGCTGTTGGCTCTCTGCATGGCCCTTATTACACTATTTGTTTTCTCAGTCATACAAGGATGTTTATTTATCTAGTTCCTAAAGTACTAGAGCAATATTATTGTAAGTATTTAATATGCAGGATGCTGAACAAATGCAGAGTATTTTCTCAGAAATAAGTAATGTCAGACTGATCCTGTATTTGAAGAGTAGCCTATAAGGAGATCAGGACTTCTAGCTGCTTCATTTATTTAATGAATTCTGGAGCATAAGGCAGTTATTTATGCTGCAGTCAGTGTCCAGGTGTTCTCAAGATTGGTTCCAAGTCTTGTGTTTCTGAGGTTGTGCTGGTAGTGCTGGATATGACATTTTGGAGTATCAGTAGCTGAGCACATTGATGGCTACATGAACCCCAGAGAGTTTTTGTGTGCTGTGCTGGAGGCTGTAATGTCATGGCTGGTGACACAGCACTTGTGGCTCTGATTCTTCAGTGTGTGACTGCACACTGCCTTTGGTACTGACTTAAATACCTTTCTCTCTAGAAATGTGAGCATAACCTGAGCAAACCAGAATTCAATCCAACCTCTATCAAATTCAAGATCCAGCTGGTTGCTGTGTAAGTAAGAAATGGGAATTGGGGACAACAACTCCCTGTTCATGCTTAGTTATTACCTTCTATTTTAATTTCCTTTGACCTCTTGTGGGATTGTGTCATCCCTTAGGATGGTGTAATCACCTTTTTAAATATATTTAGCTTATCTGTAATAGGTTTGCTTGCTGATCTACTAAAGATTTCAGCAGTTTGACAGAAACACTGCCTGCTGTGCCAGCCCCAGACTGTAGCAGGGTTTTGTAGGGTTAGGGTTATACAGCAAAAGGACACTTCATTTTTCATTTTAGGAAAGCTCTGATAGCTTTACGGACAGCAACACAGTTCCTCACAGTCATTTGCTCTGTTGTTTTGTAGTAACTACATCCCTGAAGTGAGAATCATGTCTATTCCCAACCTGCGCTACATGAAGGTCAGTGGCTTTTCCAGAAATGTCTTAGGCTGAGACATAGCCAGGAGCTGTGAATGTGGGATCTTTTTGATCTTTTTGGAAGATGACATGGTGTGATGATTGTTCCCTGAGGGCTCCACTCACTCCATTTAGAGGGTGCAGGGTTTAAGGGAGTGGCCAGAATAATTCTGCATGTTCTTGTCACTGCAGCAGTAGATTGCTGTGCAGTGTGACATCATCACTTGCCAATTTCTGTAGAATAAAGGGTGTGGAATTGATATCCCAGCTAGACTCCCAAGATGCATATTTCTTATATTAAGAGTTTTGCATGATATTGATGCCTTTTTTATGGACAGGGGGCAGTCACTGTCCATCCATTGGGAGGATGTGATGCAATTTTTGAACATGTTGATGAGTCAGAGAAGATGGAGGTGCTTACAGTAACAATGAATTTTAGCACAATTGCTCTTGAACTGTGATTCCTGAATCTCCCCAGGAGAGCCAAGTCCTTCTGACTCTGACTAACCCCGTGGAGAACGTCACACATGTCACATTGCTGGAGTGTGAGGAGGGAGACCCTGATAACATCAACAGCACTGCCAAGGTATTGATTGTACCCTCCTGCTGGGTAAGCCCATGGGTTTGCCACTCCCATTTGTCCTTCCACAGGGCACACTTTTCATATGTACTTCAACCCCTGCTAACTGTGCTGCATTTCCCTCCTTGGAGCATAAATTACTGTCACCAATATAAACAGCAGCTCATTAAGTATTTTGAAATTTTGGCTGTTCCTGGATAATGAAAACCCAAGGGAGAAATGTATTATTTCACTGGCAGGGTGGTAATCAGGTGGTCCTGGAACAGAGAAAAGCTGAGGATGAGTCAGTTTTCTGTTAAACTGCAGTGAAGCAGACCTCAGAAGAGGAGAGCCCTCCTGCTTGCAGTGCTGAAAGGCTTCTTTCTCTCCCTGCTCTGTTTCAGGTGGCAGTTCCTCCCAAGGAGCTTATTCTGGCTGGCAAGGATGCTGCAGCAGAATATGATGAGCTGGCAGAGCCTCAAGACTTCCAGGATGATCCTGAGTGAGTGTCCTGTGGGGATCCTCTCCCTTAAAAACTCTGCTCTTTGAGTAACTCCCTCTCCTCCTGTCTGTCTCCAGTGTGGTTTGGGTTCCTCTGAGAGCATTGTTCCACTTGGAACAATGCTTTGAGAACTTGGCTGACCCGGTGTTCCTGTGTGTTCTGCCCTGCAGCATTATTGCCTTTAGAAAAGCCAATAAGGTGGGAGTTTTCATCAAGGTCACCCCACAGAAAGAAGAGGGCGAGGTGACCGTGAGTTTCAAGATGAAGCACGAGTTCAAAAACCTCACTGCTCCCATCAGGCCCAACGAGGATGGTGACCACCCCTCTGAGGTGATCTGGCTCACCCACCACGTGGAGCTCAGCCTCGGCCCCGTGCTCCCCTAGCGGCTCCCGGCGCTGCTCCCGACGGCTGGATGGACTGGCACCCTGAGAAAGCGCCTCTGAAAGGTTCTGCAGAGCTCCCCTGTGATGTGTGGGTGTGCCACGGGCCCGGCCAGCTGCCAGGAGGGGGCTGAGCTGCCGTGGTTTGGGCTGGTTTGTTCTCTCTCCCCTTGTGTAGTGCCCACTAACCACCACTCCACTTCCCCTCACTGCCCCAGGCTAGAGTAACTTGCAGCACGTCTTAGAGCACAGAAAAAGATCTCCCTCCAGGTTTGCACTGAATTGGGCTTTATCAACAGAGGATTAGGGCTGAATTTGGATTTATCAGCAGTAGCCATTCTGTTTTTTTTTCTCAGCCCACAAACCTGATGTTACATACCCAATAATGAACAACTTCTCTTTCACACAGATCAATGCCCTTCCCAAACAAACATTTTAAGGAGTGTCCCTGCCTTCTGCATTCTGGCAAGTTACTGCCAGCAGCATGATCTTTTAGTTTGGTTTTCTGCTCCCTCATAGGATACCTCAACTGTGGGGGCTGGGCTGTAGAGCCCTACCCCTCTGGCATATGTAGCTTGCTTAGCTGAGGTGGCAGATGTTTTTTCACAAAGGAGTTGATCAGTTTGCCTTTAAACTTTAAACACAGTGTACTGTAGTGTTCATGGATCTGACTGGCAACTAAATCTGCTGCATCTCAGCTGGGTGTGGCAGCAGGATGTGCTGCAAGCTGGGAATTCAGGTGCTGCTGCAGCTCTCAGAATGCTCTGGAGAGGCAGGGATGCTCCAGAGAGGCTCCCTGGCAGACCTCAGCTCAGTAAATGTTGTGTTGCTAGGGGTTGTAGCAATGAGGGTATGAAACCTGGAGAGTTAAGATTAGTTCTGGTAATTATAAAGCTACAGTGGTGATTTGGGTTTGTAATCTTTGTTTTTCCAGTTAGGGTGGGTGGGAGGGAGGTGTAAAGGTGGAAACTCATTATGTGTTAAGGACACACACTGTACCAGAAGGTCATTTACCCAGGGTATAATTTGGCTGCAGTCCAAGCTAAAATGGGTGATTAAGAGCTGTGTATCCAGGAGACTGAATTACTGAATTACTGGCTGGTGCAGGCAGGTGAGATGGCTCTTCCTGCAGAGCATTCCCACTTCAGACCTTGACCTTTGTTAAACATTTCTGAGGGGCTTTGACACGCTGCTGTGCTGGGAAAGGCTTGAACACCAGCCAGCCAGGCTGTGGCATGATGCTTGTGCCATGGCTCTGCCAATCCTCTGCATGGAGGGGCAGGATGAGGCTGCCTGCTCCCTGAGGGGGTGATGCAGCACCCCAAAACATCTCCCTTAGCTCAAGGAGCCTGCTGTGGTGTGCTGGGGGCTCACAGCTCACAGCCCTGCTCCTGCAGCGGGTCTCAAAGCAGCGAGGCATCACGTTTACAGCTCTGTGTAGGTGACACACAGATGTACAGCATGAGTTTGAGACTTGTAGTTAGTAGTTAATGTGTAGTGCTAGTGCCTGCTGTGGCTTTCCTTGTCCGGATAACAAAGCACTTCACCTCTGGCCACAACTTCTCCTGTTCAGTAGCCAAAGCAGCTGCTGCACTTGGACACCACCACAGAAAGACCTCCCAGGACCCAGGCCTGGAGCTGTGCCTGGGGTTTGCTGCAGGCAACGTGACCTGGGCTCTTCTCACTTCAAACAAAAGGTGCACTGGGCTGTGGCGCTCTGAGCTCCGCGAGCTGCTCTCCCCTCCCCGCAGGTGCTGTAGGCCATAGGAAAGGAATTGCCGTGTCCCTGCCTCTGTCCCTGCTCCCCGACAGGCGCCTGTTGCCTTGTGCTTGACGTTGTGTAGTGACCTTCAATAAACCACACGTGGCTCTCGGATTCTGTGCGCTGCCTCTTATTCCAAAACAATCATTATTTAAACAAAACAAAAGGCGGAGCTCCCCCGTCCGTTCCCAATGGTCTCGTCCCCGTGCTCCCCCCCTTCATTTCTCGTGGTCTCGCCCGTTCAGCCGTGCCTGGAGCGCCCCCTGCCGCTGTGACGTCACCGCTGCCGCAGCCCGCCTTTTCCGTCACGGCGCTGGTGGAAGTGGCGTCACTTCCGGCCGCCGCCTGCCGGCAGCGGAGCGGGGCCGCCATGTCCACATCGCTGGGCTCCAACACGTACAACCGGCAGAACTGGGAGGATGCGGTGAGCGGGGCGGCCGCGAGGGGCCGGGCCAACCGGGAGGGGCGGGCCTGGGCCGGCGGGCTCGGCTGCGCCGCGGGAGCGCGGGGGGCGGCAAGGCCGCGAGGCAGGCGGGGTGCGGGGAGGCGGCCCCGGGGCTGGGACCCGCCATGGGGACCCGCTGCCGTCCCTGGGGACCCGCTGCCATCCCTGGGGACCCGCCAGCTGCGGCTGGGGCTGTGCCGCCGCGTTCCCCGGCTCTCCCCGCGGCCCAAAGGGAGCGAGCTGCCCGCCGCTCCTTCCCCCGCGCCGCCCTGAGGGGCTGCGGGGCTGCGCTGGGCCCGTCGGGTGCCCCTGGCCGCGTCCCTTCCTGCTGAAGCCTCCCTAGCGTGGGCCCAGTGCAGGCAATCGCTGCTGAGGGATAACGGGGGCGGTGTCGCCTGCTGCAGTCCGGGCACTGACAGGTTCACATCTCAAGAATACGATTTTTACTTGATTATTCTAAGTTTTACGCCAAGTATAATAGCTAGCAGATTATCATTCTGCAATAAGCTGGGCCTGTGTCATGGCTTGCAGCTCTCCCAGTGTCTCCTAATCCATTTGCATGTTTTAATCATCTGTTGAGTTAAGCTAGATAATTTTTCATAGTGTGACTTCAATGCTGTTGTGGAGGCAGAGCTTGTTAAAAATTCCTGATTTTCTTCTTGCTTGATTCAGGATTTCCCTATCCTGTGCCAGACTTGTCTTGGAGAAAATCCCTACATTCGGATGGTAGGTGCTTGTTGGGCCCTGCAGCCCTTCCCTCCCTCTGTGCTGGCCCAAAAACTGGGTTTGGGGACTGAAATAGGGCAGGGTACAGGAGGAGGTGCTGAAGTGAACCCACACTGCTGAACAGCTGGTTCTGCACAACAGCATCTGGTTCAGCTATTGTTGGTGTGTAATATCACAGTTAGGGGTGTGATTTAAGAACAAATCAATCACAAAGGAGAGAAGATGATCCACTCCAGTGTCTGGAGTGCAGAAAATGGTAGAAAATGAGATTTTAGTATTGGCAAGCTCCAACATGACAGTGAGCTGCTCAAATTCTAATTAGTACAGTTTCTAAAATGTGACAAACACGCACCTCTAAAATTAAGTTAAAGGTGACTTATGAAGGTAGTTTAAATTCCCGTTCGTTTTCCTGGGTTTGCTCTGTGCAGGGTGAGTCAGTCCATGTTCTGTTGCTTTTCTCTGCCTGGCCTGATTGCCCATGACCTACATTGACATTATCTCCTTCACATTCATATTCCACAAATTTTCTCAGAGAGATTGGCTTGTTCTTATGAAACAGAACCCTAATGCTACTGTAGGGGATATTTCAAAAGCTGTTTGTTTCCATGGGTTATTTAATGTAACATCATCTTTCCTTAAAAAGAGTTGATAATGCTCCTTTTTATTTTCACCTTTCATCAGTACAGGAGGTGGGACTTAAAGTATTCTGTTTTCAGTGAAAGTTTCTAAACCAAAAATGTATTGAGAGTATTTAAGATTTATATTTTTTGTCCTGTTGACTTTCCAAGGTGTAAGCCAAATACATAGTGATGAGTGAGTCTAAATGCAGCCTAAATATAAAAAAAGCTACTGTGTTATCATATCAATGATATGTTTCATTTTTATTTTTCTATATTTCAGACCAAAGAAAAATATGGAAAAGAATGCAAGGTATGTTTGTGTGTTTTGAAGAAAGATTGTGAAAATTGGTGCAGATCTAGGAACAATCCATTTTAATGATTAAAAACCTGTCAGCTTCAGAAGAGTGCTTATCTGGGTTAACTTAAAATATTTATGTAACTACTTAAATTTTTAGGTTGGTCTAATGTGCTTGTTAGACAGAGTCAGTTCTAAAATAGTAAAATTATTGAGCAAATCCTGAGTCTGTGTAAAAAAATCTTCATGTTTATTAGAATGAGGTTTTGCAAATACTGTTGTACTATGTGTGAAGTTATTGCAGCATTTTAAATGGTCCATGTTTTCTTCTGTAAGTTGGTTGTTTTTACTGAGAAATGCAAAATACCTGGAGTTTGGGTTTTACTGTGAATGTTATTCATGCTATTTGGTGATTTGTGTTGCCTGTCCAAGAAATAAGCCGCAATTATTTCCAAGAGCAAAAAATACTCAGAGCTGCCTGGACTGAGGGAAATTAAAGGAGGTTTTTGCCCTTTTATCAGTTTTCATCTGAGGTAGAGAAAAGGTATAATTTGGAGTCTTCCCATACTGAGATTGTATTATGAGCTCAAGCTGTACCTGCAGAGGAAGCAAATGCATTATTCCATGAGATAAGAGGGAACATCATTCTTCTGCACCAAAGCTCTCATAACCTCCTGCAGGTTGCTGCTGTGCTGGTGCCTGATGTGCCCATCATTGTAATTCATCTCTGGAAGCTCCACACTGACATCACCTGGAATCAAAGAGAATTTATTTATCTTTGAGTAGATCTGCATTTAAGTAAATAAATAAATAAATAAATGCAATAAATAAAAAGAACAACAGCAACCAAAAAGAAAAACAGCTTCCCTAACACTTACTCCTGTCAAAGTAAAACCCCAATTAGAAATGAGTTTTTCCTGAGCTCTGAGTCTTAGTTTTAGGACCAAGAAGTTGTGTTTATGGTTTGGAGAAGCTGGATGAGTTTGGAGAGGCTGGATGAGTTTGGAGTGTGTTTCCATGCCAGGAGCAGACAGTAGCTGTGTGCAGGGTGAACCAAGTGTCCCCTTTGTGTCCCAGATTTGTGCCAGGCCCTTCACGGTGTTCCGCTGGTGCCCCGGCGTGCGGATGCGCTTCAAGAAGACAGAAGTGTGCCAGACCTGCAGCAAGCTGAAGAATGTCTGTCAGACCTGCCTGCTCGACCTGGAGTATGGTGTGTACCCAAAAACCTCCTCCAGGACAGGGAGCTGCCCTCTGAAATGGTGGAATCACTTTAAATGTGTGCATGTAATTGGCACTGCGCAGTGTTTGGGATGAGCAGGTCTTGTCTCTTCAGAGGTTCAAGGGCACAGTGGTTTCCCTGAGCAGCAGATTATTTACCTCTGGTCACTGCAGGTTACAGAAATCACTGTTTCTGCTCTTTCAGCTTGTTCTTCATATGGATTGGTTGGGGTTTTTTTGTTCCAATTTAGGTTTGCCTATCCAAGTCCGGGATGCAGGACTCTCCCTTAAGGATGAAATGCCTAAATCTGACGTCAACAAAGAATACTACACCCAGAACATGGAGCGAGAGGTGAGCGTAGCCAGCCATGATCATGGTTTTTGGGTGCCTCTGTGTGAGGAGAAAAGGGCAGCAGTGACCTAGCTTCTCTTAAAACCACTTGCTTGCTCTGATTCTGTGCATTAACGTTCAGTGCTGATATACAAACAATTATTTGTGTTCTGCCTGCTTTTAGATAGCCAATTCTGATGGCACCAGACCAGTTGGTGCACTAGGAAAAGCTACTTCTACCAGTGACATGCTGCTGAAGCTGGCCCGAACCACTCCATACTACAAACGCAACCGTCCTCACATCTGTTCCTTCTGGGTGAAAGGAGAGTGCAAGAGAGGAGAGGAGTGTCCCTACAGGTACAGACACAGCTTGGACAGTCCATCTCTGCACCACAGGCAGATGCAGCTTCCCTTGGAGATGCTGCAGTGGGCAGGAGACATGACAGTGATTTGGGTCAGGGCAACACTTGCATCCAGTGCCAGCAAATGAATCTCTGTGGTGGCAAGTTGGTTTGTGAGAAGTTGGCTGTGTCCTTTGCCAAAGCAGTGACTGCAGCTCTTCTCTTGTGTAGTCAATTTTTCCCCTTTGTGGCGTCAGTCCCCTCAAGCAGAGATCTTTGTATTTGAACAAGAGGCTGTTTCAAACCCAGCTCTTGTGTTTTGTAGTGCTGAGTGCTGAGCTGTCAGAAGCACCATTCATTCAGAACTTGACGCAGTCCTGGCTGCAGCTGAAGTCTTCAGGGCTTTGTTCCATTTTGGCATGTTTATGTGGACAGGGTTAAGGATATAATTGACCCGAGGCTTTGAGAAGGGAAACTGGCAGCTACAGTAATTTTAATCAATTCAGTCATCCCTGATGTTATAAAGTGCTTTGTTTGCTGAACCTTAGACATGAGAAACCAACAGATCCAGATGATCCTCTGGCTGACCAGAACATCAAGGATCGTTACTATGGGATTAATGATCCTGTGGCTGACAAACTTCTGAAACGAGCATCAACCATGCCTCGTCTAGATCCTCCTGAAGACAAGACTATTACTACACTGTATGTTGGAGGGCTTGGAGATACCATCACTGAATCAGATCTCAGGTGTGTTGGTGAATTTGTATTGACCTTGCCTTTTTGTTTGACACTTTGATAATGACTCTTCAAGTGAGGAACAAAAATAAATCTGGATTTCACGTTTTTTTAATGGGGAACTGGTTGGTGGGCAAGTGCAGAGGAGTGCCAGCTTGTTGGAGAACAGGCAGGCACATTTCAAATGCTTTGATGAAAATGTATCTCTTTAAAGATGAATCATCCCTTTGTGCTGTTGGGGATACTGTGTAACCCTATTTACAAGGAGGTCCTGTATCCTCTAGCTAGCTACTGAGAGAAGCTGCTGCACTGCTTTAATTGCTCCATAATTGCATGGAGGGCTAATTATGATTAACTGATTGATTATTGATTTCTAATTATTAGTTTGAACTGGAAATGGAGAAGAGAAAGTTTCTGTGCATGCCTATCTCACCTGCTCTATACCCTGCGAGTAGGAGGAGTGGGGAATCGTAATAATTTTTTTTGTCCCATACAGAAATCACTTCTACCAGTTTGGGGAGATCCGGACGATCACGGTGGTGCAGAGGCAGCAATGTGCTTTCATCCAGTTTGCCACCAGGCAGGCTGCAGAGGTGGCTGCTGAGAAATCCTTCAACAAACTCATCATCAACGGCCGCAGGCTCAACGTCAAATGGGGAAGGTGAGCATGGGGACTGGAAGCCTGGAGGATTTGCAAGTTCTTCTCAGTTTACAGTCTTGACCACCAGGATTATTATGCAGAAGTTGATACTTGTTTAGTAAATAGTTGGGGTCCTCTTGCATTTTGGTTTTATTTTTACAATGGGATCTGGCTTGGAGATGACACAAACAGCATAAGGGATTTCTTGGCTGAGGATTATGGAGGAGTTTCGGTAGCTTTGCTCCTAGTCCATCTCCTGTAAACACTGTTCGCAAACTTGGTACCATCTGTCTGATGTTCTGTGAGTTTCTCATCTTTGGCCTGAAGAAATGGATCTGGAATAGATAATGTGAAGTCACTGTGGTGTAAATATCTCCTTATCCTGCCTTTCTCATCTTTGTTCTCAAACTTTTGTCTGTTTTTCAGGTCCCAGGCAGCAAGAGGAAAAGAAAAGGACAAGGAAGGCACTACAGAATCGGGGATAAAGCTGGAGCCAGTTCCAGGACTTCCTGGAGGTAAGGGAGTTGTATTCATCCCTGAAACACTTAATGGTGACCCACTTCCACCAGTGAGACTGCTGTTAAACTTCAGGAGCAGTGACAGTTCAGGATGGTAGAGGCTGTGGTGAGCCCAGAGCAGTTACAGGAGGTTTGCAGCACATCCAGCTGGATGGGAGATGAGCTTTGTCTAGGAGCAGATCCTTGATGAAAAGAGAGTTCTTTATGTGATGAGTGAAAAGTTAAAGCTGAATTCAACTTCCTTAGCTCACAGATACTTGCAACCCACGCTTTCAGTGTTTGGTGAATGTTGTATGATGGACAAAGCAAAGCTGGTTTCAGATGAAGGAAATTGGTGACTGGAGTTTCAGGGCAGTTCAGCTTCTCACTCAAGTTCATACATGAAATAGTAACAACAGTTTGCCTTTGTGAAAGCGTGGGTTTTGCTTCATCTCTGAAGGCAGACACCTCTGCTTGTCTTGCCTGAGAGATTTTCCATAACCACGTGTACTTTTTCTGCAGCCCTCCCCCCTCCTCCAGCTGCAGAAGAGGAGGCTTCTGCAAATTACTTCAATCTACCTCCAAGTGGCCCTTCAGCTGTGGTGAACATTGCCCTGCCACCCCCTCCTGGCATCGCTCCACCGCCGCCTCCAGGTACCTGTGCCTCCCCCTCCAGAGGGGGTGTGAAATTCAGTGTTAGACAGTCTCTTCCTCCCTGCCAGGCCATGCTGCACTAGGGATGCATGCCCTGAGCTGATTTTCCTCATCCCTGATCACACAGTGTAAACGGATGAGCTAAACTGAGCTGTCAGCACAGTTTAATTGAACTGAGCTGCCTGTTGTGGTTGGTATTTGCTTGCAAATTCCTAGGCACGTTGGTTACTGGTACTGAGACTTACTCAGTGCTTTTGCTGGCTGTGTAAATGCCACATTAACCCAGACTTCAAAGGGTAATTTTGCAGATGGTTGAATGCTGGCCTGTCCTTGGCTCTCTATATATCTATCCAGAGATACTTTTTTTTTTTAATGGAATTTTGGACTCTCACAGATGCATTTGCTCTGCTCTGTGTTTGAGTAGGAAACATTTAGATGGCTATTACAGACACCTGCCCAGTCCCCCCATCAGCTTTTATTTGTAAGGATGTGTGTTGGGTAGGGATTGGCCCTAGTTGTACTGAAAAGAGGGGCAGGAGTTTGGGGAGATGTGCACCTTTGTGGGCACAGCTGTCAGCCAGCTGTGGTGTCAGCACTTTGAAGCAGCAGTACACATACATCAGGTTTTCTTTTGCTTTGCCTGAAGCTGCCAACTTTTGTTTCTGCAGGTTTTGGACCACACATGTTCCACGCCATGGGGCCCCCACCTCCCTTCATGAGAGCCCCAGGCCCCATCCACTACCCATCCCAGGATCCCCAGAGGATGGGTGCCCACGCAGGAAAGCACAGCAGCCCCTAGCACGTCCTGCCATCCTCATCCTTGAAGTCAATGTTATTTTCTAGTTACCATGGTAGCACCATATGTTGAGCTGTGGGTGAGCTAGAGATGCCTTATTTCCCTGCTTGCAGCCACAGGGCAAGCTCAGCTCCGTGTCTCCACTTATAATCGGGTTCTTGATATGTCCCAGGTCTTTCTATTAGTGTGGGGGTGGGTGGGGGACAGACAGAAGGGCTGTCAGGGGTCTGTGGGTCTGGGGTACCAGAATTACAGTGTTAGCTGTGTATCCCATTGGCACACTTTTGAAATAAACTTCTGGAAAAACAAAACCAAACCCTTTTCAAGCCATTTGATATCCTCAGTTGGAATGTTATGGACTGTAAAAATGTAACCAGAGACTTTTCTGTCAGGTAACTAATGATGTATTATTCTAATGAGGTATTAAACCAGGACTGAATAAGAGTTGAAAAACGAGTTCATCAGATCTGCCAAACCCATGGTTTGGCCTTACCACTATACAGAATTTTCCTCCCTCCTTTTTCCTGACTTCTTGGTTAAAAAAAGACAAGAAAACAAAGCAGAGGAGGAGTAGAACTTGTGGCACCACAGGCTAGTGTTCTCTGGAGAAAGAGCTGGGCTTTGGGTGTGGTTAATTAGTTCTGCTTTTGTCAGGGGAGAGCTCACCCAGAATGTGTTGGACATGCTGGTGGATGGGAGAGGCTGTGGCATTTGCACTGTTCTGGTCCAGAGTGTCTGTAGCCAGGACCTGTGAGTGCTGTGACAGATTTGGCATGCAGGAGGCTTCACATCATCCCAATTTATTTATTATTTCCAGTAACCAGCCAGTAACCCAGGGTGCCTAGATTCTGCAGATGCTGGACAAAGAGGAGAGAAATGGAATTGGAACAGAGCATCAGTTGAGCATCATAGATTTATTGTTTCTAAGGAACAAACCATTTTTCTTTCTGTTTGCTTGCCCCCTCCTGCTTCTGTGGGAAACTGAGTAATGAAAGCTTCCCACCTGAATGATATGTTGTGGCAGCAGAATCCCTGCGTGGGGTTTGCTCTGCACAGCGTTACAAACTTCACAAATGAGGCAGCTGCTAACTGCAATTTTACCACAACGTTTACTTGCCCCATTTAACCACAGTGGTGGAAAAAGGAACTTTTATCCTGGTGCTTTTGGGAGTATAAGAAAGGGTAATGTTAAGAACCTGACAAAAGCAATTGAAGGAAGCCTGTGTTGAGTCAGAGGTTTTTGTGAATGGGGTTCCCCAGGTATTCTGGTGACTGTAGGCTGTTGTTAGCTGCATGTCCCACTGTGTGTCACTGCTGGAAATGTTGGTGTAGTTGGATCCTCAATGCTGATTTCCACATCTCTGGAGGCACAGCCTTGCTGCTTTTCCTTCCCACTGGTGTGGAAGTTACCAGAACACCCTGGCACATCCTCACACTGCTGTGGTTCTGCAGAGCCTGATCATTGACCAACTACATGAAGCAAATCTGTCATAAGTCACTCAGAGAGCCTGGATTAGATGTTCAAGCGAGGCATGCAAAGAGCAGTAGGAAGGGGAAATAGCTGCCAAGTGCTAGCCAGTAGCTTCTGGAAAACAGAGCACAAGTTTCCAACTCCCAGCATTCCTCTCCCCTCTATCATGGCTGTGCTGTATTGGTAAACATTTGTTGTTGTTGTCCAGCCAAGCTCAAGGTAGCTGCTTTAAGCATGCCAATGCCTCAAGTAACTTGTTTTATTGCTGCCCTTCCATTATCACCTCCTCTCTGCATCCTGACTGGAATGACAGATGCAGAGCTGTCCTGAAGATGGAATTTCTCTGCAAAAGCACCAGGTGTGCGAGCAGGTCTCGTGTGCCAGTGAGGATGCAGTGAGGCAGCTTTGGTGTGTTGCAGCTGGTGGTGCTGCTGTTTTCCATGAGGCAGGGGAGAGGACAGGCTCTATGGGAGCTTGCAGGGATCTGCTGGATTAACAGCGAGGGCTTGGCTGGTTGGCTTGGCACTGACTGCAAGGGGAGCTCAGAATGGTCCCACACTCGAGCTCATTCCAACCCCACTCAAAGATGACAACCCAAGCCCACCAGCTGAGCTTACATGGAGGATTCCTGCCCTCCCTCCCTCCCCTGTGAGCGTATCTGAGTCCAGTGAGGGAACCATCCGTGGCCTTGGGGAAGGGAACACGTCCTACAGCTCTTCGCTCTCCGGCAGGATCCGCACCCAGCCTTGGGCCACCCTGTTGAAGTTGGGCCTGTGGGAAATCACCTCCAGCACACTCAGGTTATCCAGCTCCACGGTGGGCAGGGAGAACAGCTCACCAACCAACGCCCTGTCAAACGGGGCTGGGGTCCTGCAGCACAAGGAGAAGCACACTTGGTCACAAGGAGAGGCTGGCCATGTTGTGAAGGGGTTAGAAAAAATAAGTTTGGATTTACTGAGCCCAGCACAATGTAGCAATGCCTGTTGCATTGCCTAACCCTCCTCTTCCTCCCCAGGACACTGTTAGAGCCCTGCCAGCCCACTGGGGTGGTTCTCTGGTACAGAGCCCACCTCAACTCAAGCCTGAAGAGTGGGGTTTGATGCCTGGGTGTTGGTGGAAGTGTTCTGCACATGGAAGGGCTTAGACTCAGACCAGTGACAGTGACAAACCCCTGGTCTTGAGAGTGCCTCATCTGCAGCTCCTGTGTCCTGCACAGGGCTGGGGCTGACACAGCTCTGGATCACACCTGCACATGCAGCTCTCTTGGCCCTGCCTCCATCCTGCCTTTTGGGACCGCTCCTCCTGAACAATGACTAACAGGAGGAGCAATGTGGGGGCAAGAGCTGTCATCTCTTTCTGGAGAAATGTGGAAAGGGACTGGGGAAGAGTGTGCCAGCCCCCAAAAAGCCAAGAATGTTGGTTTTGGAGCAGCACATGGGGGCTGAGTTATCAGTGAGGCAAAACTGGGAATGTTTGCTTTGGGAAGCACAGCTAGAACATGAATAACGTGGCACTGTTTTGCAATAAGAGGGGAAAGGCAAATGAGACAAGTTTGTTCTAGGAACTTTCTTTTGGGAAAAGAGTCTTTGTCAAAGCTTGATTTTCACTCTCTCTTAAAGCAGCACATCTTAGCAAGGTGGCCCAGTTTTTTGCATCAGTCTGAATATCTTAAATTGTGGATAAATCAGCCTGCTTTAACGCAGTTGTTGTGGAGATGGTGGACTTGCCCTGGCTCTGTGACCCATGAGAGCTGTGCTGGGATTCAGCTAGCCTTAGGCAAGACCACTGGCTTTTCGATAGCCAGCTTGTTCCAAAAAGTTTGTTTGTCAGTGGCTTGGTATTTGAACTGAGAAGTGATTTAAAAGCTTGGAAAATTGTGAAAAGCCCAGTTAAAAGCAGATTCGCTTTCTGAATCTTCCTGCCTCACTGAAGAATTAGAGGAGGTGGCAAGAGGCTTGGAGTTAAATTAGCATCCATCTGTATTAAATTACAGTTGAAGACTTAAAATAGAAAGGCAGTGTGTGAGAGGGGAGAAATGGTACAGGGTAGAGTATTATTCAGAAACATGCCCTTGCTTCAGTCCCTGTTCATAAATAAATCCTGAGGCAGAAACATGGCTAAATGTTGAAAGAAAAGAGCCAAGTGTCTGCAGCAGCTCCTTGTCCTCCCCTTGCAGCCCCTCCTTGGCTCTAACTCCTCAAGGACAGCACATGGCAAAGCCCCAGGGCTGAGGGGGAGGAGAGCAGCAAAGGGACGGTGGTGGCCAGGCTCATGTCTGCCCTTTGGGATGGCTTTTCCCACAAGGAGGGGTTGTGGTCCCTCACAGCCCCTTCTGCCAAGTGCTGAAAGCACAGCATGCCTCAAATCCAGCCCTGGGGAGCTGCTGCTGCTGTTGGCACATGGGCTGCTGGAAACCAGTGCTGTGTCCCAGGGGGAAACTCCAGTGGGAACTTGGCTACTGGAAGGTGACTTTGGCCAGGCCACCAAAGCCAATGTAATTCCATCCTCATCACAGAGGCTTTCAGGGAGGAGGACAGACAGGACTCTTTTTGCTGATTCCCTGGGATGATGTTCAGCTTAAAACTTCAGTTCTCCTTGTTCTGCCATGGGCTGCAGATGCTTTGCTGCCAGCAGATCCCCATCTCCTGGACCCCACTAAACTCCTTTCCAGAAAGGAGATCTGTCTTGGCAGCCTTTGCTCTAGGGTCCCACCCTTGACCCCAGTGTAATTTGGGGGTGTGAGGGGGCACCAGCTGTGCTCCCCCAGAAGCAGCCACAGGGCAGGGAGCTTGCCCTGGCCTGGAGGCTTTGGGCTCCAGCAGGTGTTTGGAAGGAATCTGGTGACCTCTTAGCACTCTGTGGGAAGATTAACCTTACACCCCCACTGCTTCCAGCAGCTGCTTGAATACCTTAAGGAAATTAGGAAAGAGACTTGGCACTGTGTCATTCCTCCATGAAGCCCAGAGATGAGCCCAGCTGGGAACTGGAGTGATTCCTACTCCAGGGCCATGTTTGTAAGAATTGGTCCTCCCAAATTTCATCCCTGACGTTACCCAGTGAGATCAAGCTGCTGAAGGCTGTGTGAGCCCAGTAGTGGAGCTGAGAGGAGATCTAGGGCAGAGCTGCTGGAGGCAGCAGGGAACCACAGAGGAGCTCCTGAGTAGGAAAAGAGCATCCTGAGCCCCTCTGGGGTATAAAGAGGACATCAATGGTTGCATTTCCCTAGCAGGATGGTGGGTGCTCCTGTTGTGGCTGGTGGTGTCAGCCCCTGTTACCTGTTGAAGCTCCTGAAGTCCCACGGAGGGGGTCTCATGGGCGGCGGGTTCTTGCTGTACACAGCATTGTCCCTGTCACCAAAGAGCTCCTGCCACGGGGACCGGTAGCCCTTGGGGATGGCAGTGGCATTGAACTTCTCATGGGGGATCTCTTTGAGTGGGCTGGAGTACCCTGTGCAGGGGAGAGACACAGTGTGGGTGCTGGGGCCAGAGCCAGGGGGCTGGGAACAGCCCGGCCTCTGCATGGCCACGGCCTGTTATTGGGGCAGGAATGAGTATCTATAACATATATATGTTTCTGTGTCTATACATACATATTTGTACACATAGAATCTCTGGGGGAGGGCTGGGCAGACCCCTGAGCAAGCAGCAGCTCACTGCCTCCAGCTCCATGTTGCTGAGATCACAGCAGAGCTGAGTTCAGGTGCAGAAAGCTTTGACTTACCTGGGGCCAGGGCACTGGGGTTCAGCACTTTGCTCATGTGCAGGACCTTCTCTGACTTCTTGGGTACTTGTGGGGGGCCACCTTGGGGTGATGCTGCTACGTGGAGCTCAGAGTGATAATTCTCCTGGCCCCCAGCATTCTCACCTGCCTGTGGAGGGGAGAGTTAACAGGCACAGGGGGAGCTCCCCCTGCCCCATTTGGGACTCAGGGGGTGTTTGAAAGCACCTCAGAGCTTCCTCCATCTACTCACCATGTGCTCATTCACTGTTCCTTCTGGACCACCTTTCCCTGGGTGGTGGGAGCCGCCTGCCCCTTGCCCTGGGAGCTGCAGGAGAGTCAGTGGGTGCAGAGGGGGATCAGCACCATCCCCCTCTTTCCTGGATGTTGAACCCCATGTTTGCCCATCTCCATGCCCAGCCCACCAGGACATCTCTCCTCCCCCCTCACCTCTGCATAGCAGTCAGCCAACCATGGCTGCCCTGCAGAGAGACCACTGACCCTGGCAGGAATCAGGAATTCCTTCCCTGGAAAGGCTGCAAGGGCCAGGGAAGGGCTGGCCTCAGACCCACCTGCCTGGAGCCGCTGGGGTTCTCAAAGACAAAGCGCTGCACGCGCTTCTGGCGCTGCTGGAAGAGCCGGGAGCCACGGTTGTTGGGCAGGGAGAGCTCCTCGATCATCAGGTCCTGTGTTGTGCTCATCTTCTTCCCCAGGTCCAGCTGGGGCTCTGAGGAGGCTGGAGAGCACAGCTACAGCTGAGGATGCTGCACGGTTGGGGACCCCCAAGGCAGCACAGACCGTGTGTCCCCTCCTTGGGGTCTCTGTTTTGTGGCTGGGCCGTTTGCCCACACCAGGGACTGGCATTTCCTCAGTGTGAGGAATTGCCAGGGAGCTCCAGAGGTTCAAGCAGCCTCTCCCACCCTGTGCATGAACTGTTCCAGCAAAAACAGGGCAAGTGGCCTCAACCAGAGCTGGGTCTGGCCCCTAGGCAGGGAGGGCAGCACTGTCCTGGGGCTGGTGACACACCTGCACCCCCTTACCATCTTCAGGGCCCGGTCTCATGATGGCCATCACCTGCTGCCGTGCTCCTGGGGCAGCTCTGGGCGAGGGGGATAGATCCTGTCAGGCTGGAAGAGAAAGGCACTCCAGGAGTGACACCAAACATGGCAACATGTCAGCCCCAGGCATGCCCCAGAGAGGTGCTAGGATTCAGCTGAGTATCTCTCCTGGCCAGCATCACCCCTAAGCATCTTCTTGCACCGCTCTCTGTCCCCTTCAACAGACATAGACAATGTTCATATCACACTGTCCCTCAGCCCCTGCCTGTCCTTCTTCCTCTCTGCCTTTCTTTAGGGCAGAAACTGTCCTTGCCCCTGTCTTTGCCCAGTGAGCTGTTGTCCTTGTGCCCTAGGTGCCCTCAGAGCAGCAGGTGCTGGCTGAGCAGGGGCCCTGGCTACTGCCCCCCCAGCACCTCCGCCTTAGCAGAGCTATTTTCAGCTGCTGGCTCCCAGGGTGCAGGAGCTGCAGCCCTGAACCTGCAGGGAACTGGTGAGCCCAGCCAGCAGCAAGAAGGATCATGGCACCACTCAGCTGGGTTGCTCCAATGTGGAGAGGTGGCTGGAAAGCAGCTCCAGTGTGAGCCCCCTGAGCTGCCCACCTGCAGCAGAGCCCTCCTTTGCTGCTGGGACACTCAGCTCCCCAAGTGCTGTTCCACCCTGTTTGGTGCCTCTGGCACTGCTCAGCTCGGGCTGATGCAGGGCAGCTTCCCCTGAGGGCCCTGCAGTGCTGGGGTTCCCGTGGGGCTGGGGTGCCGGGCACAGCTCCCTGCCAGCTCTGAGCTCAGCACTGACCATCCTCACAACGAGCCAGGGACCTGCACCCCATCCTTCCCTCTGCCCCCCTCCAGGGAGCCTGTACCCTGACCCCACAGTGGTGCTGTCCCCTTTTCCAAGGACATCCCCAAGCCCCGTGCACCCACCCACCTGCTGACCCCCACGTGGGGCCTCACCTTCCCTACCTGGCCAGGGGATACCCCAGATGCTTCTGGGACACTGAAGATGCTTCTCTTGCTGTGCTGGGGATGAGGCTGAAGCCAAGCTGCAGCCACCAGCACCCGGTGGCCTCTGCTGGCCCGTCCCGGCCCCCTCGGGCTCCTGCTGCTCGCCCCAAGCCGTGCTGGGCTCCAGCCCAGATGCCAAGGTCCAGCCAGGGACAGAAGTTATTTCTGGCTGAGAAAGGGGGCGGAGCAGGGCTGTGACCCTTGGGGACTGCGATGCCATCACCCCAGCGTGGAGCAGGTCTGACTCACAGGGATGAGGATGCCACAATCCTGGCATGGAGCAGGGCTCTGACCCTTGGGGACCAGGACGCCACAACCCAGCGTGAAGCAGGGCTGACCCACACGGATGCAGACACTGTCACCTGGCACGGAGCAGGGCTGACCCCTGGGGACATGTGGCAGCAGCAGGCGGTGGCAGTGTGCCATGTGTGCCCAGGCCACCTGGGGGACAGATCAGAGCCAGCCTGGGTGGAATAACAGAGGTTTATTTCAGAACTGGGTATACAGCGGTGTGGTGAAGGCAGGCTGTGCTGGCCGCTGGAGCCAGGGGGGGAGATGTGTCCTGGGAATGGGGGCTGTGCTCCAGGAGGGGCTGCTGCAGTGTGGAGGTGCTCCAGGGATCAGGGATGGCTTCAGCAGTGTGTCCTGGGAGAAGGGAAGGGGTGATGGGCTCTGTGAACAGGAGTATGCCAGAGCCGTGGCAGCCCAAACACAGCCCCACCCCAAGGTGTGGGGACACTGACATCCTCAGAATCGCCTTCTGTGCCAACACCTCCTTCAAACCCTCTGCAACTTCTACCATTTCCTTCAGCTCCTCCAGTTCCCCACCTGCCCTGGCTATCACAGCACCCGTTGGTTCCTGTGTGTGCTTCCATCCACCGGAATGGGGATGTGGTGAACTTGGATAGGGGGACAGTGACAGGTACATGGTGGGGCTGTCCCTCTTGGTCTGGGCAGGGCAGGAGGGCACCTGTAAACAGTCCCCTTAACATGGCAATAAATAACTTTGGCTCTTTTGCTTTCTAGAGAAAGAAAGATTTGGGAGAATTCTTTAAGAAGGAGTCAAAAGTGAAAAAAAAAAAAAAAAAAAAGGGCAGTGTAGAACTTGGGGACTGGAACTAAAAATTAAATTTTCCTCTCCAAAATCTGGTTTTAATTGACACCAGCCAAATCTAGAGGCTGGGACAGCCTGGTCATGGCATCCAATCGATGCAGCCCACCCTCAGCAGATGTGACCCCCCTCCAAAGGGAAGCAGAGCTCCAGTGACACCGGGGGATAACACCTGGGAGCCGGGGACAGGGGCTCACGGGGCACCACCCAGCCCATCCCATGCTGGCTGTGCGGGATGGGGCTGGCTGGCAGGGACGGGCCGGCTCCCCCTCTCTGCTCCTGCCTGCTGAGCACGCAGTCCTGCCCCGAAAGGTTAGCGTGTAAAAATAGAGCGGGGCCATGCGACGGCGGGCGGCCGGGAGGCACCTGACCCCGCGGGCACACAGAGGGGTCGTGGCAGCTCCGAAGGGACACTGTTTTTGGGGTGGACACTGTTTTATGGGGACCTCAGCCCCGGGGATCAGTGTGTTCCCGGTGGGGATGAGGGGGGCATCACCCGGGCTGACAGGTGCAGGGAGAGGGTTTTTTGGCGGGGGCTGGCTTGTCTAGGAGGTGCAGGGAGCCCCCGAGGGCAGAGCCCCCGTCTTCAGCCTCAGGCTGCTGCTCCAGCCCCGCGGACACAGGTTGAAGCTGTGGATTCCCGGGCTCTTGGTCCCCGAGTCTTCGGAGTCGAGGGAGACGTCCGAGTCCGTCGGGGACCGGGAGGTGCCGCGCTTGGCCGAGGAGCGCCCGCCCACCACGGGGGATGGCAGGGGGCTCTTGGGGACCGGGGACAGCCGGGCCACGGGGCAGGAAGAGGCGCTGGACGGCGGCAGGAGCCGGCGCCCCTCGGCCCAGGCGGCCCGGGGGATCCCGGGGGAGGCGCAGGGCTGGGGGCTGCCGGCCCGCGGCGAGCGCAGGGGGCTCCTGTGGGTGGGCGAGGGGCTGCCCAGGCTCCCCAGCGCGCTGCCCGCTGCCTGCAGCGCCGGCGCTCTCGGCCCCAGCCGGGGCGATTGGGGCAGGCTGGGGGGCCCGGCGGGGATGGGGGTGAAGGGCCGGGAGCTCTCCAGCCCCAGCGCTTTGGGAGAGGAGCTCTTCCTGCGGGCGGCGTTGATGATGTTCCTGGCCAGCCGCGCTTGCATCTGCCGGCTGGCGCGGGGCTCCGCGTCCTGCCGTAGCGGGGACAGCGACCGCTCGCTCCACGGAGGGGACGTGGGGGGCCCCTCGTCCAGCTCGGGCACCGAGGCCGGGCTGGCCCAGCCGTCCAGGCTGCCCGGGCGCCGCGCCAGCCGGGGCGTCCAGGTGGGCGATGCAGGAAGAGACGAGCGCCTGTCCTGGAGAGGGACAGAGAGCGGGTTAGTGACTCGGGGGAACGCGGGGATAGAGCAGGGGGACAGTGCCAGGAGGGTGCCGAGGGAAGATTCATCCTGGCACAGTCCCTCAGGAGCTGGGCATGTCTCCTCGTGCATGGCACCCCTGCAAGGTGTCCCCAAAACACATTTGATCCTGCACCCCCTCGCTCACCAAGGAGATGAGGGCAGGCTGAGCCTGCAGATAATCATCCTTGCCCGGAATATGTCCCAGGACCTGTCAATACCTGCAGTTTCCTCAAGTCTCCCTGTGGGGGATGCTCGGAGCCCCCCCTGCACTGCCCCAGGATCCATCACCCAGCACTGCTCCCCCGGCGGCAGGAAAGAGAAGAGCCAGGTGTGACAGCGCAGAGAGTGTATTCAGAAAGGGGGAAAAGAAAAATGCAGGAGAAGTAAAGCACAGTCAGAAGGCAACTTGGCACCATGGGGAAAGTGGCAGGAGGGCACGGGCAGGGGCACAGCTGGATGACAAACCTTGGGCTGAGCATCACCCAGCAACCCTGCCCTCGGCAGCCTCCTCATCCCAGCCGTGCCACACCGAGCCCAGGTGGGGACAGGGACCCCGCAGGGACTCTGGGCTCAGTGACACTGGGCTCTGCCATTCCCCAAAGGGTGCAATTCTTCCTCCACAGTGAGGAAGCAAACGAGGACAGATCCTGAAGGAGCAACAGAAGAGCTAGCAGCAGGCACAGTGAGGCAGAAAGGCAGTGTGTCCCTTCCAGGTTTGCTTTGGTTGAGCTGAGAAGAGCCCAGGACAGAGGGGATGTGGAGGAGCAGGCAGAGCTCTGAGAGCTGGAAAAGCCAGAGATGAGGAAAGTAGGGAGCCAGAGGTGAGATGCTCCATAACAGTTTCCAGGAGAGAGAAGTGCAAGAGCAGCCCTGTGGGACAGGCAGGCTCCTGCTGCCTCTTTGGGAATCCTGCACCTCTGTGCCCAGTTCCTGCTGCCTCCCCGGGACTCCTCAGCTCCTCTTGCACGGGGGCTCAGCAGCGCCTGTCATCCACTGTCCCAGCACTGCAGCCTCACATCACAACCACTTCTTTTTTCCACTTCCCCCTCCCCACAACTGTTTTTCGTGGTTGGTTTGGCTTTTGGCTCTCCCATGAGCAGCTAGTTCGGGAGGACTCAGCCTAGCACCGCTGTGTGTTTCTCTCTGCCACCACTACTTGTAGTACAAGGAAGGTTTCCACACCTGCGGCTCGATGCCGGCGTTCCTGGTGGAGTAGGAGGGTCGGGGTGCCTGGAACCCCGCCTTAGCCCGCGGCGGCAGCAGGCGGCAGGGCGAGGCCAGCAGCGCCTCGGCCGGGGCTGCAGGGCTGGCTCGGCTCTCCTGGGCCAGGGGCAGAGCCCCGGCAGCGCTGGGGAAGGGGCTGGCACTGCCCTGGCCGGCGCTGGGCACCACGGGGGGATGCCACACCGGAGAAGGAGGCAGCGGAGAGGCCGGGCAGGAGGCTTGCTGGGGACAGGGGTAGGAGTCGGGAAGAGAGGGTCTGGGTGGAGGCACCTCCTGGGGTATGGACCTTGCTGGCCCCTTGGATGGGGAGAGGATGAAGAGAGAAGACTGGAGCTGGTAAGGCTGGTGCCGGGAGATCTCCAGCTCCTTCTGGGACACCTCGCTCTCCATGAGGTTGTTGCCATACAGTGATGCAGGAGGGGTTTTGGAGGGCCTGCAGGGACTCTTGGAGGGGCGTCTGGAGACCATGGGTGACAGGTAGGCATTGTTGTCATACTTCCAGGAGGGAGGCAGGGACATGGTGGGCGATGGCGACCGCAGCAGCTCGGGCTGGGAGGGGGCCTCAATGATGAACTTCTCCATCCTGGACTGTCGGCGGGCAAAGAGCTCAGCCCCCTTCCCTCTTGCCTCAGTGAGGATGTGGCTGGGCTGTGGCTTCTTCTTGGGCTGGATGGTGGGAGACTTGAGGCAGGAGGACCACGCTGGAGCATCCTCTGCTGGTGGGAGGTGCTGCACACCCCTGGCTGTGCTGTTGGGGACAAAGTTGGAAGCTTCAGCCCCGAGGGCAAAGGGCTCATCCTCGGTGCTGGGCTCCCCGTGCTCCTTCTGCTTCTTCCTGCTGTCTGCACTCTGGACCAGGTCCAGCAGGTCGGGGTTGGGGCTCAGCTTTGGCTTCTCCAAGAAAGTGAACATGGACTTTCTGCTGCCTCTGCGTGCAGCCGACTCCTCCAGGATCCCAGTTTTGGGCAGGGGGTTTGGTCCGCTCACCCCGCAGCCCAGGAGAGGATCCGGCAGCACCTTCTGCACCTGGCTGGGGTACAGGGCCGAGTAGGCAGGGGGGGAGCGGACACGGGTGAGGGGTGGGGGGCTGCTGAGGGTCTCTGCATAGGTTGGTGGTGGGGGCAGCTCGGGGGCGGGGGGCTCCTCGGCCGGCTGGGCGCTGGCGGGGGATGCCTGGGTGCCGAAGGGTCTGGCTGTCCTGTTCTTCACGGGTTTGGGCTTGGCCAGGGTGAGATGGACCTCGTAGTACTGCCGGCCCTGTGTCCCGTTCTGCTGCTGCCCTCCTGGGGGTGCCATCCCTGTGGCTGTGCCCGCTGGCGCGCTGGGCACCTCGCTGGGCACCTCACCGGGCACCTCAGCGGGCATCTCAGCGGGAACCTCCCCAGGCACTTTGCCGTTCTTCCCCTCCTCGGGGCTCTGTGGCAGGACAAAAGCTGGCAGGGGGTTCGGCCCCGCAGGGGCTGCTGCATTTCCGAGCCCCTCCACCCCTCTCTCCATCCCGCCGGCCGCCTGCTCCTGCACGCCATTAGTGGCGGCTGCCGCCATGTTCTCCTTCAGGTAAACGCTGAGTGGCACCTGCTGGGCTTCGGCAGGAAGCTCCTGGCACGGAGAGGCGTTTGCCAGCATCCCTTCTCCAGGATTGCCGGGCTGGCCAGGCTCTGGTTTCATGCCCTGGCCCTGGCTGTGCTCCATGGCTCCTTGGCGAGGCCGGGGCTCCGCGGGGCTCAGGGGCTGCCCCCCGCCATGCCCGGCCCCCGTGAGCCCCTCGACGCGCTGCCGGCGCCGGTGGAACAGCAGCACGCCCTTGGAGCTGGGGCCGGGCGCCGTGGTGAGCTGGGCCGCGATCCTCTGGCTCCGCGCCTTCGCCTCCTTCAGCTCCTTCTCCGAGAGGCTGGCGCTGCGGGAGAGACCTGGGCACAGAGGAGAGGGGCATTAGGGCTCTCAGAGGGAAGGTGGGGTGCATCCTCCCCCCAGGACTGGCAGCCCTTCCTCCAGGTATCCCCCGGCATCCCGACTCTTCCCTGGCAGGAGAGATGCACTGGGGCTGGCATACACGGTCCGGGGAAAACGGCGACCCAGCACAGCCATCACAGAGATGCTGGGACAGATGGGAAAGCCCAGGGGACACTCAGGACCTTTCCACCATCCCAGCCCGTGTTTCGGCTGGGCTCTGCGCACCCATCGCGCTGACCACATGGGAAAGGAATTTCTCGGAGCGGGTCTCGGGTTGCAGCTCACAAGGCTTCGGCCCCGGCTCACAGAGGAAGGGGAGAGGCCGGCGGGTGCCCCCGGCCCCTCGCCCCGAATGCCGGCATGCTCAGCCCCCAGCGGGCAGGACACAAACCCGCGGAGATGCCAGCGCACCCCGACCCCACAGCAAGGCCGGTGGGCAGCCCTTGTGGGAGAATCATGTGTGGAGCAACACGAGATGGCAGCAGCCGACAGAGGCTGTGCAGATCCTGCCCAGTCGGACACAGGCACGGACACAGCTAGGGGCCACGCTCACACCTCGGGACTCAATACAAGCTCTAAAGGCGATGTGATAAAAGCCTGGCCCGAGCCAGCCCGGTGCCGCCGGGCTTCTCCTGTGGCGGACAAAGGTCAGGGCACCAGCCCTTCCCTGAGACCGAGAGGATGTGGAGCTGCCGGGAATGCATTTTCTCAGCGTGAGCCATTTCCTATGAGCTTGTCCCCCCCGAAAGCGCCCGTGGGAAGGGCGGCGTCCCCCACCCTGCCGAGGCACTGCTGGGCACAGACACCATAGGCCTCAGCCCCGCACCCAGCGAGGGGGCAGCCCCTATCCAAAGGCACTGCCAGGAGGGCTCTGACGGTGCCTCTGCTCTGCTCTGGCCCCAGCAGGGAGGTGGGTGGCCAAGGCAGCCCGCTCCCAGCCCTGCTCTTCTTTCCTTCCCATCCCATCCCTTCCCGTCTTCCCTTCCTTCATGTGTTCCTCATTTTCTTGCCTTCTGTGCTGCTTGGGACTCTTCCAGGATATTTTCAGCAGTGGCTCAGCCTACCAGCGAGGGAAAGGGATGGATGACTAAGCCAAATCCTTCCAGCAAGCCCACGGTAAGCAGAAGGGCTGCTGGAAGCCGGGCAACTCCTGTTCCTCACCCTTCATCCCTCCTGCCTCCCTCAGCACCCGGCAGGTCCTTGCACACAGCTCAGGTGTGCAGGATGAAGCCTTCAGGAGGGTTTTATCTGGGCAGGGGGCAGAGATGCCAGTGGAAACTCTCCTGGAGACGTCGGCAGCGGTGTCGCCGGCGGTCAGAGTCCCCCGTTCGCGCCCAGCATTGTTTTATGCCCCATTTCTGTTTGCTTTGGCGGCCGCACAGAGCGGGGCCGCTGCTTCCTCCGGCCGGGCTGCCTGGAGGGCGGCCAGCACCGCGGCTCCGCTCCGCGGGGTCACCCGCGCCGCCTTTATCTCCGAAGCGGAGCAGAACCGCGGCCAAGGAGCCGTTGAGAAAGCAGCCACAGGCTCCAGATGTCTGCGGGCTCCGTGCTCCGAGCGGAGCATCCATCCCCGCTCCCTCCTCAGGCTGCCGGGGCTGCCTCAGAAGCCGAGCTCTCGGCGGAGCCATTTCGCAGCCTCTTGCTCTTGCTACTGCCTTTTAACAGCAAACGAGGGGCCCTGGGGGATCTCCTCCGTGCTGGAGGGATGACTCAGCTCTTGGCCAGCCCGTTCCCGCTTGCACTAGCCGCCAGATACGCTCCCACGTAGCCGGGACCAGCACCGGGATTTGCCCGCCGGGGTTTTGCCCCCGGGTGTCTCCATGGCTTTGCTCCGGGTCAGGGTGTGCTGCAGGGCGGGCTCTGACAGCTAAAATCCCCACCTGCAATCCATTTCCATCCACACCCATCCCCTCCAGTCTCCCAGCAGCTCCCTGCCCACCCAGCACCGGCTGTCCCTGGGCTGTTCCGCCTGGATCCACTGGAAATGAATCCCTCAGGACACTGCTGGGGATGCTGGGGGTAAGAACTGCTCTTCACATCCGACTTTTGTGACACAGATGAAGAGCACTGAAGCCTCTGGCAGTCCAGAGGACATTGATGCAGCCTGAGCCATGGGATGAGGTTGTTCACCCTTTATCCATGTGACATGGTGACTGGAGGGATTCTGTCACCTGAGGCAGTTTCTACACCACATATCCCCTCCCGGCCTCAGGGAACATTCCTTCATCCTTCCCTGCCATCTCCTGCCAGCCCCGGGGGGGCCCAGGTTGGTCATTGTCCCCAGCCCCAGGCAGGCAGGAGGGAGCTGAATGCACTGAGAATGTCCAGGTGCTGGGGAGGAGAAGGAAAAGGGCTGTGGGGCTCAAGGAGGCAAAAGTAAAATTACTCCATGTGTCCAAGGGCACTGGGAACTGGTTTCCACCCATTGCCCTGAGCCCAGTCCAAATTCTAACAGGTGATGGCTCCTTCCTTCCTTCCTTCCTTCCTTCCTTCCTTCCTTCCTTCCTTCCTTCCTTCCTTCCTTCCTTCCTTCCTTCCTTCCTTCCTTCCTTCCTTCCTTCCTTCCTTCCTTCCTTCCTTCCTTCCTTCCTCCGCCACTTCCTTCCTTCCGCCACTTCCTTCCTTCCTTCCTTCCTTCCGCCACTTCCTTCCTTCCGCCACTTCCTTCCTTCCGCCACTTCCTTCCTTCCGCCACTTCCTTCCTTCCGCCACTTCCTTCCTTCCTTCCTTCCTTCCGCCACTTCCTTCCTTCCGCCACTTCCTTCCTTCCGCCACTTCCTTCCTTCCGCCACTTCCTTCCGCCACTTCCTTCCGCCACTTCCTTCCTTCCGCCACTTCCTTCCTTCCCACACCATACACTGGCTTGCCATGCCATAGTCCCTTGGGCAAGAAACATCTCCCCTCTCCAAATATCCCATTTTTTCCAAGCCAATGAGCCCCACCAGCCCTCTCCACTGCCTTGTGCCCTCCCTGAGTCTCTCTGTGGTCCAGGGATGCTGCAGGAGGTGCTCCCTGTGCATCCTGTGCCCCATGGTACTGCCAGAGTCCTGGCACACAGAGCAGCCCCAGGTGCTATTGTGGTTTAGCACATTCCAGCTCTGGCCACAGGAGCCTATAGATCTCTATCTATAGATTTACAGACCTCTATCTATAGATTTACAGATCTCTATCTATAGATTTATAGACCTTTATCTGTAGATTTATAGATCTCTAGCTATAGATTTATAGATCTCTATCTATAGATTTATATAGGCACTTGTTCTGCAGGTTTTCCCTTGCTCCAGGGGTGATTTCCTGAACATCCCCCGAGTGCAGGGCTTAACAGCTTCTCTCTGAGCTGTCAGTCACCCTCCCCACAGCATGTGCAGTGCTCTCTCCTCCAGAGAGAGGATGACGAAGGTGATGAAAGGCATTTTTGTTACTCTCACTTCCTGGACAGATGGGGGGAAAAAATTCCTTCCATCTCAGCTTTCCATGCAAAGGATGGATCCCCCTGAAGGGTGTTAAAGCAGGATGTCTCAAGTGCAGCCAGGAAAGGCTGGAATCACCATCTGACCCCAAATGGAGGTGAAGGATGTTTCAGACATGGCTGGTGACCCATCCTGCCCTAAGGTGGACTCCTAAGAGCTGAAATGGGATGAAGATCTGGCCTTAAATTGCAATTTCACTGAACTGACAAATTCAGTGAAACCTGATGATCCTGACATGGCTGGGATGTCACAGGAAGGAAAAAGTGACTTGGGAGCTGTGCCTGGTGAGAAGTCCTCGTATGCAGAAGACAAGGTACTCAAGCCTTAATGGGACCTGCAGGGTGCCACAGGTCATGTGAGATCTTGGAGTCAGAGCTGGCAGGTGACTCCAAAATCTTCAGCTTGGGCTCTGTCCCTGGCCTGCCCCAAGTGTGGATGCTCAGCCATCCTGGTGCTGCTGCCCAGCTTGGCCATGCTCAGGGTGTCCTACCAGACCACCCCTGACACAGCACCCACCATCCACAACCAGCAGGCACTTTTTCCCATTTCCAAACATTTCGTGGACTTCTGTGGTCAACCCAAACGGGGCCTCTTGCTGGCAAAATCCCACTGGCAAAACCAAGAGTGAAACCAAGACCAACCCCATTTCCAGAGGGACACGCTCTGTGCCACCTGACACCAACCCCAGTGCACATCCACAGCCAGGCAAGGCTGGGGAGAGGAGATGCAGTGTTTTCACCCAAACATTGAGGACTTTGGCCACTGAGGAAATGTAAGCAGGTTTTTTGGCAGAGCAGCAAGCTGGCCCCTTGCCCCAGCTACAGCTGTGCAGGATTTTTTGCAGCGCGTACCAACTCACCCACATTTCACTCTGTGCACACATTCCCCTCCAGCTCCCAGTTATCCCAAATAATCTGCAGCTAGGAAAACACAGAGGGTAGCACAGACAGGCAGCTGAGCTAGCTAGAAACGGATATGATTCAAACATATGGACAGAAGGATGACAATTTTCTGCCTCATTCCCAGCTTCCAGCCCTCCTATGCCCCAGATACAAAACCTCCATGAAGTTCTCATCCCTGCTGGCCCTGCAGCCCCAAAAAGATCCAGCTCAAGTGGTGGGTGCTGTGGTGGGATCAGCCTCTCCTGCCTGGCAGATGCTCTGTGCTGGGCCTCTCCACATGGGCGCCTGTGCCAGTGACAAAATGTGGCACAGCGAGAGAATTCGTTGCGCTTGCAAGTTCTGCCTGTGCTCTGTTCACAGGGGCTTTGCTGGATTTGGAGCTGTTTGCCTCCCCAGCCCTGGCTGGCACTCAGCACCCAAATCCTGCTGAAATGGCCCCACAGGCTCCAAGCAGCAAGTGCTGGGGCACCCAGTTCCCACAAAGGGGAGGAGAAGGGGGTGGTGGGGATTGAGTGGGGGCTGTCTGCCCCTGCCCATCCCCAGCTCCTGGGGGATGCAGTGAGCAGCCCCAGCCCCACATGTGTCCACAGTGGGCAAGAAGAAGCTGTTGCCACCACAGAGGTGGAGAAAGCACCTTCCCCAGCTGGCTAAAATCAAGCTTTTATCTTGGAAAAGGCGCCTGGAGCCGCCCAGACAGCGCTGCCATCCATCCACCCCGAGGGCAGCAGAACCAGCCCGTCCCACGGCCGGGTACCACGGGTGCTCCATCCATCCTGCCTGGGAAGAGCCTCCCAGCCCCGTTGTGCCCAAAGCCTCTGGAGCTCTCTGTGACCCATCCCGGCCTGCGAGGTCCGGGGCAGCCCCGCCGGGCCGGTGCCCCGAGAAGGTCAAACGGCTCCGAGTGTCCCTGCGGGGTGGGCAGAGCGGGGAGGGCGGCGGAACGCAACGGGGCCTTTGCCTGTCCCTTGCACAACCCGTAAGGGATCCATCCTGCTGGCTGCCAAGCCCAGGGCCAGACTCGTGTGCCCAGCATGGGTGGCACGGCCAGGGGAGGTCACGTCCCTGCCGCAGGGGACAGGGGACATCGCCTGGGAAGGAGTTCTGTGGAGCTGCGAGGTGCCACCCTGCGAGCCCCGGGAGGGACCCCCAGGCCCCTCCACGTCCCCGGCTGTGTCCCTGCCGTGCCTCCCACACCCCCATCGGACACCCGGGTGCCGGCGGAGGGAAGCGACACCTGCCCCGCTCATTCCTGGGCACAAACCCCGCTGAGCCCCGGCTGGGTGCGCCCATCGCCCACCCTTCGCCCACCATGGCACCCCCGGGACACCTGAGCATGCACTCCCGTCCCCCCCGTGCGCCCCGGACCCCTGAGCACCCCCTGCTCACGGATACCCCCCGGACACCCCCAGACCCCCGGCAGCCCCTCTGCGTGCCCACACAGCCTCCTTGCCCCGTCCCTCCTGCAGTGCCACCCCCACCCGGAGCCCCCCGGTCGCTGCCCCCCGCACCCCTCCAGCCCCGCCGTACCCGCGGTGCCGGGTGCCGGTGCCGCCTCCCCGCGCAGCCCGACTGCACCGGCGAGGAGGCGGCGGGCAGGAAAGTTGCGGCAGCTCCGCCCTCGGAGCGGGCCCGGGGGGGCGGCGGGCGGGGGCCGGCCCGGGGGGGTGGCGGGTCCCGCCGGCACTGCCCCTGCCCCTGCCCGCCCCGACAGACCGACCGACAGACCAACAGACAGACCGACAGACCGACCGGGTGGGACGGGTCCCCCCGCCGGGCCACTCTGGCAGCCGCCCCGCCGCCCTCGATGTTCCTGCTCCGCTGCTTCTCGGCCCGGCTGGGTCTGCCCTGAGCCCGCTGCGAGGGCAGGGGGAGAAGCCGGGGCATCCCCTTACCCAGCCTGGGCACCCCCTTACCAAGCCCGGGGCATCCCCTTATCCCATTCTGGAGCATCCCTTGATCCCATCCTGGTGCATCCCTCTCTCCCAGCCCTGCACATTCCCTATAACCGTCCTGATCATCCTCTCACCCATCCCAGGACCTTTCGCAGCTCCTCACCCTTTTTCCCTCCTCCCACAGCACCTCACGTTTCAGACACTGCTGGGCATGTGGGGCTTCCCCTTCCCGCAGGTTCCCTCAGTGCTAAAGTTTTGAAGCACTTGGAGGGAGGCAAAAATCCAGAGACAAAAATCCAGCAGGGGTGTCACTGCCCTGGGGACCTGCTGGGAACAGCCCTCAATGCCCTCTGCCAGGGCTGGGCTGCTCCCAAGGGAACCATAGGCAATCCCTGTGGAGGCAGCATCACCTCCACCACCCCTCCAGGGCTACAGAGCGAGACCGGCCTCACCCCCTTCCCATGCCTGTCCACAACTCAGGATGAGCTCTTGGCTCGATTTTTTTGCCTTTCTAATTTCCTTTCTTCCTGCCCCTCTGTGCTTTTTTGTGCTTTCCTGGTTTTTTGAGGGAGCCTGGCGCTGGTTCTGCAGCCCCCAGGGAGCGAAACCTTCTGTTTATTTGCACACCAGACAGAGAAACCAGTCCTGCCTCCTGCATCTCCCATACTCTGCCTCTTCCCGGGGCTCCTGCGCTCCCCAGGCTGCCCTGAGAGGTGCCAGCCAGCCCGGGCTGCCTTGCTGGATGTGTGAGAGCAGCCAGCCTGGCCCTGGGCTGCTGGATGGGGACCAAAGGGGCACCTGGGACCCGCCTGGGTGGCTCCACACAGCTCCAGGTGGGGCTCCCGTTTGGCTCCTAGCTCCCAGGGCCAGCCTGCACCACTCTGGGTGTGGATGGATGTTCCCTCTTCTCCTGAAGAGGCTGGAAGAGGTGGGGGGTCCTGCACCCCATGGCAGCTAAAGAGAAGAGGAGCAAGCCCCTGGCACCTCCCAGAGATGCTCCTGCTGCAGGAACAGCCCCAGTGCCACTTGTGAGGTCTCCTGCCCTTCCCTCTCACCTGCACTGATCCAAAGCTCTCTCCCCCAAACCTGGAGGCTTTTGGCAAGGTCCCTGCTGCCAGGACCCTCAGGGACATCCTGCCTGCAGGCTCTGGAAAGTCTGACGGGTCCTGCAGGCACTGGCTGCTGGTGATCTCACTTGGAGGGGGAGGAAACGGGACAGACAAACTCTTTCCAACAAACCTGTTGAGTTACTTTAAAATTCCAGGCTGGCAGCAAAAGCGCTGGATGGCTGCATGGATTAGGAAAATGCTGAGCCTGGACAGAGTCAGGCCTGACCTTTCCCCACCACAGATCTGCCATCCCGGAGCAGTGAGAAATGGGAAGACTATTTGGGTCCATCTGGTTTGTGTGCTGAGCCCTGAAACACGATGCTGCTGGGGCAGCTGGGAGCCAAAGGGCTTGGCTGAGCTTCCCAGCCCGTTCCCATCCAGGAGCTGCTGGTTTGGAGGATGCCTGACCCTGCAGAAAGGCAGGGAGTGGGTTCTGGGCACTGGGTTTGTGTCAAGCATCCCCAGTTGGTCCCACCCCATCCCACCCAGTGCTGGGGGCTGCCTGGGGGCTCTGAGCTGAGCAGCAGCATCCCAAAATGTCACCCCCCCCTCCATGGGGACAGGGACACACCTGGCACTGAGATAACAGCTGGGCAGGAGCAAAATAGAAATCAGGGTGGAAGAGGGGTTTAAAAACGGGCCCAATGCCTGTAAGAGGGTGAATCCTATGGGAGCATCTCCCACAGGGAGGTGGGGCATCCCAGGCATGAAGCAGCCACAGGAACCCTGGGCATGAGCCTGTAGTGGTGTCACTGTTGCTGAAGGGACACTCGTGGGGGGAGGAATGGCTGTGGCACGGGCTGTGAAGTGAGGGGATGGCAGAGAGCATTGTAGGAACCAACCAGCCTGAAATAAAGTGCTTGGTTTTTAAACCAGGGGCTGACAGAAATGACCCAAAGCCATGTGAGGGATGCTTGGCCATCCCAAATCGATGGAGGAGAGGTGTCGCTGTCCCAGACGGTGTCACAGGAGCTGCTCCTGATCTCTCTGGGGCAGGATCCCACCCAGCCCCATGGCCAGGGTGAGGTCTGGGAGCTCCATCCTGGCCCTGCCCCACTGAGGGATGGGCTGAGCTCCTGGGGACAGTGGGAACCCGCCCGCTGCCTTCCCACCCCCCTCCCGAGAAAAGCCACAGATTCCTCCTTATTTGTAAGGCCAAAGAGATCATCTCAAGCTAAATTAGTCCCAGCAGCTCTGCTGGAAGCCTGGGACCTCAAACCCAGGGAAAGTCCTGCCCTGGGAAGAGCTGGGTGTTCTCACCAGGAGCACAGCAGTGCCTTTCCAGGGGGACGGGGGCCAAAGGGGGTTTCTCTTACCTGTTTTCCTTGGCTCAAAGTCAGGGTTGATGAGGACCCGTTGGATCTTCACCACTTTCCACTCCTGGCTGGGATTGTTTGCTATGGGGGGCAGCTCTGGGGCAGAGCCAGGGCACTTTTGGGGGGCTGCAGGCTCCTCTGCCAAGGCCAGGCTGCTGCCATTCACTGGGGGCTGTGGTGCCTCCCCATTGAGCCCCCCGAGGTCCCTCTGGCAGCTCCCACTGGATTTCCCTCCCTGCAGTGCCATCTGTGCCTTATGCTCGCCTGCCTCGGAGGCTGGAGCATCCCAGAGCCGAGGGCAGCTCTGCCCCCCTCTGCTGCTCCTGTCCCCCCCAGTGTCCCCCCTGGCTGTTCCTCGGACACAGGGGCGCTGCTCAGCCTCGCCAGGCATGGGGCAGCCGGGCTGGGCATTCAGGCAGAACTGCTGCAGCCTTGTCCTCAGCATCTTTCTTCACTGATTGCCCTCACTGGCACTCCAGAGCCTCTGCATGGCCAGGGGGGTGGATGGATCCCCCCTCAGAGCATGGGCAGCATGAGGGAGGGCAGCCACTGCTCCTGCAGGAAGATCAGGCACGGTGCCACAGGAGCAGGCAGGTTTTGGAGACCAGGATTGAGGGATGTGTCCAGGGCAGGCAGGCCAGCAGAAAGGATTTTGCAGGAATTACTCTTTTCCAGGCAGAGGACCAGCATCCAAAGACCTGTGTGAAGGGAAGGAAGAGTGTTGAGGATGCTGATTTCCTATGACCATGGAGCAACTCCCAGCACCCCAGCCTAAACTCCAGCTCCAGCACCACTTCCCATGAGGAAGAACCCCCTGAGATGCAATTTGGAAATGCCCCAACCCCACCACCATATCCACCATCCCAGCACCCTCCTCCATCCACCCTCACCCTGGGGACAGCCCCTGTGCCCTGCTCCCCCTGCTTTGCCAGCCCAGATGTGTCTGTGGCACCCCTGTCAGTGCTCAGCCCTGGGGCACCACTGCTCTGCAGCTGGGAGTGTCCAGCCAAGCAGCAAAGCCCTGAGGATGTTGCTCAGGGTTATCAGGAACAAAAAAGGGAAAATTTCCAGCGTGCAGCTAAACTGTGTTTAACCACTGAGTGACTCATGCAGAGCCAGGACCAGTGCAGGCAGACACACTTCCCTCCTGCCAGGCACAAATCCTGCTGGGATGACGGAGCCAAGCACCAGCACAGACGAGTTATCAGCTGGGACAGGGGGATGTCATCTCTCCCAGGGCAGGATATGGGTTGCAGTGTACGGAAATTCCTGTGAGTCCTCTCACACAGCATCACCCAGCCCTGCTCACGGCAAGGCTGGTCCTGGGAAGCACCTCCTGGGAGATGCACAGCACCCAGGGCACGTGGAGCATGATGGATTTCCCAAACTAGCAGCCAGCTGGGGAGGAAAAGGGGTTCCTGCTCATCCCACACCCCTCCCTGAGTTATTGTGAGGTTTCTCAGTGAAATAAGAAAAGGCACCAGGTCAATATCACAGGTTAAGCTCTGGCAGGAATACACCCTGCAGCTTCCTCGAGGCTCACACAGCTTCTCTGCAAAACTTTTCCTGTCCTTAGCAGGGTTATTTTGGAAAAGAAGGCAGATTAGAAAGCAGGCGCTCGGGCATTTCCCAAACACAAGGCTGCATTTTTTGGAGAACGCCCAAAGGAAATCTTCTGCCCTTTTTGAATTCCTTCCTCTCCGCTGCAATTATTCAGCACAGATTTGCAAAGAGAACCTGAGGAGAAAATGTCAATGTTTCTCTCTGAAAAAGAAATTTCACTCTCCTCTTTACGTAATTTGGGGGATCAATAGTTGCAGGAAGCCACCCACATCTTTCCTTGGAAACATGGCAAGTTGTTGGAGCTGGAGAGAGCCAGTTTATCTCAAATGAGGACAAAGAGAAAATTGCCCAAAATAGCCCCAGCCCAGCGTGGGTGGGCAGAGAACCTGTCAGGGTGGGTCTGCATCTCCCCACTCCTATTTCCTCACCCTATCCCTGGGGAGCAGGATTCTGGGGCAGCACAATCATGTCCATCCAATCCAGAGCTGCCTTGACAGTTTGCTGGGGGGCTGGAACTCCCTGAAGGCATCTTCCAGAGCTTCCCTTGCATGTGGGAGCGCCTTCCATGCATGGGCATCTCCTGGGAGTGACACCCTGGGGCTTGCCAGGCAAACCCTTCCTGCTCAGACCCGAGCTGTGGTGTTCCCTGAGGACACTTTCAGCACCAAAATACTGAATCAGGCCTCTGCTTCCCCTCTGGGGGCCAAGCTGGGCCTGGCACAGAGTTAGGGAATGGTGGCAGAGCTGTGGAGAGCAGCCTCCTTCCCCCAGGACACAGCTCCTGGGCTCTGCCAGCAGCACAGCAGGGGAATATTTATGAGTGCCACGGATCTCTAGCAGAAGCTGCTGGGCTGATCCTGCCTGTTGGAATACCAGCCAGGTAGGATGTGTGTAAATGCCTTGGGTGCATCACTGTGCTGGCAATAACAGGCAGCAACAGCAGCCACAGCCACAAAGCCAGGCTGAGATAGCCCCCACCTGCAAACAAAGGCTGTAAAGAGGGATGGGGGTCATTTCAGGCAGCATTTCAGGGGTGCAGCTTCAGAGGACACCCAAACTGGGTGCCCAGCTCAGAGACCCAAGAAGCAGCTGCTCACTGTGTCCGAGAGGCTCCTCAAGATTCCTGATGGCAACAAGTCCCTATGAGAAAATGGTGCTGGGGAGGGAGTAACAACAATAACAACAACAAAAAATCCTTCAATTCACAAAGTGTTGAAATCTGGCAGCAAGGAGATCTTTTGCTCCACTTCTCTTCCTGCCCACTCGCTGGCGAGTGATGCACGGCCCCCCCACCTGCCTTTCTCACACCCTGTCACCCTCCCCCCCCAGCTATTGAAAAAAGGAAAACTAAAGTTAACTTTCCACGTCCTACACAAATATTTTTGGCAGGCGTTGCTGGCATTCAGGCTGCCGAGCCCGGGGGAGACGGGGTCTGCTCAGAGCCTTTGTCTCCATCTGCTCCCGGCACCCGGCTGGGGGTATGGGCTGCTCTGTCCCAGACACAGTGCAGGGACAGGAGGTGGCACAGCTGTAAAAAACAGGGGACACCCCCAGAACAGCCCTGGGGACCGTGAGTGACCCAGCCACGGGAGTGCCATGAAATGGGGGGAAGATTCACACCCAAACTTTGGCTCTGTCCCCGCTTCCCCATGATGTTCTCAGCCACATCCCTGCCCCTCGCTGGGCTTTCATCACCATGAAACGAGCCGGGGAGGGCTGTGAAGCCGCCCCAGCCCCGCGGGGCTCTCGGGTTTCCCGGGTCAGGCAGCGGGTCGCTGTCACTCAGGCTGGACCCTGCTGCCCAGACTTGCAGTCCCCAGCTCCAGTCACAAGATCGGCGCGGTCCCTTTCCAAAATAGCCCAGCTGCAATGAATACATCTGGGGAGCTTTACACCTCCCCTGTGCCAGCAGCTGAGTGTCCCCTCGGGGGAGCTGGGCACCTTCCTCCTCCACGTGGCACCTTCCTCCCGTGGCCCTTTCCCTCCAGAGAGGGGCGGCAGCATCCCCGGGGCAGCCTCCCATCGCTGTGTTCCTGTAAGGGAGCTCTGCCCTCTCAGCTGACACCGGAGCCACCTCGGGTGTCACCAGCAGCGTTTGGCTGCCCTGTGCACAGCCACGCTCCGTCTGCTGCAATCCAATATCCCCCCTGGCTCCCTGGATACCTGGCCAGGAGGGCTGAGCTGCGCGCTGGGGCAGGGCACTGCCGAGCTGCCTGTGTCCCTTGCGCAAGGAGCCCACTGCTGAACCCTGCAGATGTCACCTGTGCCACCCCAACATCCTTCCTTTGAAAGAGGGAGAGCCAGGCTGCTCACAGCCACAAGGGATGGCAGCAGGACGGACAGAGCTGGGCTCTGCAGCATGGAGGGACAGAGGGAGGGAAGCCTTCTCTGGCAGGGTCCAGTGCCCAGGGAAGGTGGGATGGATGTGGTTGCCTCCCTCGGCAGGACAAGGGATACCTGCCCCTGAGGAGCAATGGCAGTGTGGACAGGCATGGCCTCGTCCTGGCTCAGGGCAGGCACAGCAGCGTGCTGAGGAAAACAAAACCCTTTTGCAGCGTTGATTTACTACCTGACGGAAACCGGGATGGAAAAAACAACATTCCTGAATTCCTGTCCCCGTGCAACCCCTGCGATCCGCAGCACCCCGGCCGGCCGGCGGGGACAGGGGCTGGGCACGGGCTGGACCCGGGCTGGACACAGCTTGGACCCGGGTTGGGCACGGGCTGGACACGGGCTGGGCACGGCTGCCGGTCGCTGCCCTGTGCCCACACCCCGAGGCCGCAGCTGCTGCGGGGAGGCAGCAGGGGAATGCCGGGGATGGGCACGGGGGCTGCGGGCGTGATTCAGCGCTGAGCGAGGCAGGGAGGAGGAGGAGGATGACAGTGGCATCCCGGCCAGCTGGACCGTGTCCCCTCCCTGTCCGCCCCAGGCTGGAAGGAAGGGCTGGATGTGGGCAGATCGATCCCTCTGAGCTGCTGCACCGCTCCTCACGCCAGCCCTGGGCTCGTCCCTCCGCGTTCAGGGGGACTGGAGCTCTCCCTGGGCAGCTCCCTGGGCAGGGCAGGGGAGCAGGATGGGGAGCAGGAAGGGGATGCTTCCCCTTGGAGGGCTGAAATGTGTTTGTACCCGGCACAGCCAGCCCAGCCCGGCCCCAGAGGGTGTTTGCCCCACTCTGCCACCCACATTCCAAGGGGGTTCTGGTCAGGTTTTGGTGCTCAGCACGCCCACTCCCCTCCTCCCACCGCTCAGCCCGTGTGCCAGTCCCATCCCCAAGAAACCCTGTTGCTCCACTTTGCATCCACCAAACATCGGTCTGTGCACTCCAGCCAAGCAGCCCCGATCCTGCTCTGCCCTCCTGGCTGGGTGCAGCAGTGAATCTTTCCCTTCCTGCCACCCCTGTGGGTCCCATCTGACCTGGGGGTCCCAGCCAGGCATCCTGGGAGCTGCCCATGTCCTGAGTGCATGACAGCCCCACGCAGGGCAGGTCCCAGCCTGTCCTGCCCTGTGCTCAGCCTGAACCCTGACCCCAGCTCCAGCTGCTGCATTCCAGGCAGTGAGCACAGCCCCGGCCTGGCTTCCACAGCTGCCTCAAGCCCTTCTTCTCCTCAGTGCAGTTCTGGGGAGAAAAGCACCAGGTTTGCCATGTCCCACCAGGGAGTAAGTGCCAGGCTTGCCATGTCCCACCAGCTCAGCCCGATGCCAGCCCAAGGTGTCACCAGAGGAGTGGCCATCCTCAGGGACCTCTCCTCTGCTGCTGTGGGACACAGGAGGATCAGCTGGAGCTCTGCAGATCGCTACAGGGAGCCAGGGATGAAACTGCAGCTCAGCCTTTTCAAAGCTCAAATGGAATGTAAAAACCAGAGAGGACCAAGAGAGAAGATGAACTGAAAATCAAGCTCTGGTCAGCGTGGCACAGCTGTCCCAGGACTGGCACCACCACGGCTGCAGGGTGAGCTGGATTGGCAAGCCAGGCTCTGGCAGCTTTTGGCTCCACACATCCCTGTGTGCCCGGGGCAGCTCCCCCTCGTCACCCATCCTGCAGGAACATCCCAGCTCTCTGGCACAGCAGGTCCCACACCCAGATTTCCCCTCAGAGCTGCAGCAGCAGCAGCTGCCAGAGGGAGGGAAGGGAGGGCGGGCTGGCACAGCGGCGCCTTCACGCATTTCCCAGGCAATACCAAGCACATTTCCTGGGAGAGGAATGAGGGAACTCTCACTGAACAAAACCCTGCTCCTGGAGGAGAGCACTCTGGGGATGGGGTCACCCCTGGATATCAGATTCCTGTTGGTGGTTGTGCCAAAAACTGTGTTGGGTGGGGAGGACAGGCAGCCTCTGCAGTGGGGTTGGGGTTCACCCTGCAGCGGGGCTGGAACTCATCCCACAGCCCTGAGATGAGTGGGATGAACTTTCTGGCAGTGGAGTTACAGCTCATCCTGCAGCCTCAGTGGCCCCAGGGAGCTCAGCCTCAGCAGACACAAAGCACAAGACAGCAACCAAGCAGAAAACCCCACAGGGGCTCGAAAATCCAGTTTAAACAACCTCTGAGCATTCAGGGCTGCCTGAGCTAGGACAACTGAGTCTGAACATCTCAAGTCCCCAGGCTCCAAACCAGGCTGCGGAACTTCCCAGGTAACCCTGGGGGCTGGCACAGCCACTGCTGGGTTGCACAGCTGTGTTTGACATTGTCACAGCCCTGCCTGGGTCCTCCTGGACAGGCAAACTAGGGACTGTGACCTGGGGCTGTCAGGATCAGGGGATGTGATCCTGAGATTCAAGGTCAATAGCACACCTGACTGCTCAGCCAAGGTTTGCTGAGCCCAGCAGCTCTGTCCTCCCCTCTGTGAGCCCCCCACCATCACCTCCAGGCATCCCTGAAGCCCTAAATCTCCCTGAGGAGCAGAACTGTGCTGCTAAGGAACAGGGAGCGCTCCCTGCTGCCTCCCAAACCTGCAGCCCTGGCCGTGCCTCGGGCCCCAGCTCTGACCCCAGGGCGGCAGGATGGGAGCTGGGAGCAGAGATGGGTGCACACAGCCTGGGAGCTGCCAGGCCCAGGATAAAGGACATTTGAGCAGCACAGGGACAGAGTGCACATGAGTGCAGGGTTTGGCCCCTCTGAGCCCCACGGGTCTGTCCATGGGAAACAAAGAGCATCCCGGGGAAGGGAGTGTTTTCTTTCCAGACCAGGAAAGCAGCCAAACCCCAGCACATGCCCATTCCCAGGCCTTGGCCCCAGCAGCACAGCAGGCTGGTGGCCTTGAGACATGAGGTCCTTTCCCATTGATCTCCCCCAAGGCTCAGAGCCTGGCCAGCCCAGGCGAGGCAGGAGAGCAGCCCTGTTCTCCTGGGGGCTCTGGGGGTCCCTGAGGCCAGGGCAGCACCACCTCGCTGCTCAGAGGGGTCCCCCAGCATTTTGGGCTGGGGCTGTGTGTGTGTGTGCTCAGCAGTCTGGCTCCCTTCTGGCAGAGCCGCTTGTGCAGTAGGAATAAACACGCCGAGGACACATCCAGGCCAGTGCAAACAGCCCCTGACCGAGCTGCTCTCTCCCAACACTCTGTTTTTCTTTCTCTGCTTTTCCTCTCCTCTCTTAACCCCTTCAGGAGCCCGGGGGACCTGTGCCCAGCTGCCCGAGGAGCTGCTGGAGCCAAACCCCATTGAAACCCTGGGATTCTGACCACAAGGAAGGGCTGGGGCAGCAGTGAGCTTCCAGGCTCCCCCCAGGGCACAGGGCTGGTTTTGCTGCCCTCAAGACCCCTGGTTGGCGTTCCCCTCCCTCTTCTTCCTGCCCCACGTCCTTTCTGCCCTCCACAGCTCATCCTTTCCCCAACAGCTCCGGAGGGTCCTGGGGGAAAGGGCTGCTCCCCCTTCCAGCTCCCAGTTCACCCAGCCAAGCACTGGGTGCTGGCAGGGGGGCACCTCAGTCTGGGCAGGACAGAGGAGCCAGGAGCCATCCATGGTGAGGAAAGCACTCCGGGAAAAGCAGGAAACCCCACGGGATTCTCCGCTCTGCCGGGAGCCCTCTCCATCCGGGAGGCTGCCGTGTGACACCGCTCTGTCCCCAAGGTCACAGAGAGCCGTGCCCCTCCAGCATCCCGCTGGGATGGCCGCGGATCGGGGGCACCTCTGGTGAGCCGGGGATGCTCCCTCTCGCCACGCTCACCTCTTTCTCCTCCCCTTGTCTCCCTGGGGAAGCGGAGCTGGCTGCTGTCCATGCGCTCGGGCCGAGCCCGGAGCGGGTCCCGTCCCGATGCCCCGGAGCCGGGGCCGGAGCTGGGGCCGCAGCGCCCGGCTCTGCTCCTGCTCCTGCTCCTGCTCCTGCTCCTGCTCCTGCTCCTGCTCCTGCTCCTGCTCCGCTGCAGCCGCGCAGGGCAGCGAGAACGGGGGGAGAGGGGCGGGAGGAGGGGAGGGGGGAAATGAAACTTTAATAGCACAGAGCCCCTTTTGTTTCCCAGCATATGGGATATTTCATACATGCTGAAGGCATTAACCACCTATATTCTTCAAGCGCTGGCGGCGGCTGGGAGCGCAGCCCTGAGCTCAGCTCGGGGCACAGCGCCTGTCCTGGGGGGCTGCAGCAAGCAGCAAGCACCCCTCTGCCTGGAATCCCCCCCCCCCCCAGAAATTACATTACAGCCTGGAGAATTGCTCTGCATGGTTTTGTCTCCCCAAAAGAGCAACCAAGCCCCCAAACTCGAGGCCAAGAAAGGGGTGTCCCTTTCCCTGTTATTTGGGCATGATGTGAAGTGGGGGAAACTAACCCAAACATCCCCAGGGGGCTGAGGAGACCCCAGACATCCCTCCTGTCCTGAGGACATGGCAGAGCCCATGAACTGTGGCTAGCAGTGGCAGAGAGGGGCTAAGGAGGGCTGGTGTCATGTCCCCTCCCTGACACAAGAGCATCCCTGGAGCAGCAAGCAGGCAAGGTGCTGACAGGGAAGGGCTGGGAAATACCCACATTGGATATCCTCATGCTGTTTGCCCATTTTCTCCACTCTGTCCCCCGTTGTGGTGTCTGGGGACAGACCATGGTGCCTGTAAAATGGGTGACACCATCTTTGTGAGTAGAGAAGGAACATCTCCAGGTCCTGAGCACAGACAGTGGCTGCCACTGCCCCCTGCGGCCCCCATCAGCCCCCTCAGGGTGGGATGGGGACATCTAGGGTCCTTGGCACTGCATGCCTGCCTTATTCCCATAGAAGAGATGTTGGCTTTCACCTTCTGGGCAGGAGAGGACATCCCCAGGTGGCAAAACTCCAAGCGTGGTCTGAGATGGAGAGAGGCACATGCATGCTCTGTTTTCACCAGATTGGGTGGATTCCTCAGCACTGGGGCTCTTCATTGGTGCCCACCCCCTGAGTGGCACCCATGAGGGCTCCCAAAGTGGGCTCCCCTTCACCAGCCCTAGTGCTTTTGCACAGCCAAGGGAAGAAAGGCAGGAGCCCACTCCATGCAGGGTGTTGGGATATGCTGTCCATCCCACGGAGCCACAGCTCCACTTGTCCCTGAGCCCCCAGCCCTGCTCTACACAGGATGCCCAGTAAATCCTTACTTTGTCCAGTGTTTATCCAGTCACACTCTAATTTGAAATAAAAAAGGCAGCCAGTAAAAGGCCTTTATAGCTCTTCAGAGCTCATAAACCGGCAGCGCTGGCGGACGGGGGCCAGATGATTGGGGGCTGCTAGGAAAATTTATTGCAGATTTTGGTAACTTAAACATTACAGCTCTGTGAGCCCCGGGACTGGTTTGCTGAGCAGCTCCCAGCGGCAGGGATGGAACAAGGGATGCTTTATTGGGGAAGGGAAGGGGGGGCTGACAGGTCTCACCCAGACCCACAGTTAACATCCACCCAGATTTAGACTGGCTCGTTTTTAAGGCAAGTCTTTGCACAGACTGAATCCATCCTCGTGCCAGGAGGGAGTGCATGTCCAGGATCCAATCCTCATGTCCAGGATCCTGTCCTCATGTCCAGGATCCAATCCTCATGTCCAGGATCCTGTCCTCATGTCCAGGGCTGCTGGACACGGGGCTGCATCACCCTGGCATGAAGGCAGCCCTCAGCAGCATCCCAGGGAGATGATGAATGGGACTGTGCCAGCACCTCCTTGTGCCAAATCCCCTGGCTCAGTGGAGACCTTGCACCAAGCCCTGCCTGGGCAGGAAAAGCTGGGACAGGCTGGCCAGGGTTTTCGTGGGAGTCTGTAGAATTTGGAGAGAATGAGAGGAAGCGGCCGGGGTGGGGAGCGTGCGAGGGAAGGCGGGTAGCAGGAGGGAAGGCATTTTTTCCTTGCCAGTGCCTTGGCTGATTCGGTGTGAACTGCTATAAATTTGTTCCTTATCTCTCAGGCCATTTAATGTTTTCATGCAAAGAAAATAGTCTGCAGGAAAAAAACCCTGCTGATAAAAGATCCCTTTGGCATTGGGAAGAATGTTAAATGTCTCTAATCAGCAGGGTCTGGGGCTTGGAGTGCTCCTGGAGCTGGCAGGGAGCTGAGAAGTTGTGGGGACTGGGCAAAGCTTGGAGCAGACTCTCCCAGCAGCCTCCCACCTCTGGGGGCAGTTGGCATCTGCACCCTGGGTGCCCCTTGCACGTAGTGCCCAGTGTGTGACAGCAGTGGCTGTGTCTGGGATGGCTCCAGACACTTCACCCTGCAGGCTTCAACATAAATTAAACCAAATACTGCCAGAGAGATTTAAAAGTGGGAATACAAGGTACAAATTCTATGGGAGAAGAGATATGGATCCAAATCCTTCTTGGCTGCTTCCCAGGACCAGGCAGGAGCATGGGCTGTGCCAGGGGCCCCCACATGTCTTTGCACCTCCAGAACCTTCATCCCTTGCCTGTCCTGCCCCCATGGGGAAGCCAGGGGGAAGCTCCAGAGCTCCATGTGGCTGGAAGCATTCTTCCCAAAAAGCTGGCCCATAGACCAGCTGCTGTTTGGATTTACAATTGCAAAAGCAAATCCTGCACAATTCCTCCTTGGAACAAACCTCCTGGCCCTTATTGACAGTGCCCTTGTTCCAGCTGACGACTGGGATGCAGGGCTGGGAGGCACAGGGGGCACGAGCATCCCTCTCTGCAGGATCAGGAACTGCCTGGCTGCACTTCCCATGAGTGTGGGCACTGAGCTGTGTCCCTCCAGGCACTGGGTGATGCAAACACACCACCACATGCTGCTGCATTCCCTGGGAGCATCCTGGAATGGGAGCATCCCCACCCCACCGTGTGGCTCCCTGAGGGCCATCCCACCCTGCAGCCCGAGGCCAGCAGAGCCATGGCACAGGGACACACGAGCCTCTGAGCTGCAGCTTCACGTCCAGGCTGGAAAACAAACAAGGCAGAAAGAATGTGACCACAAAGGGGATTTTTCAGGGTGGGAAGGAATGGTTACTGATGACTCCCCCCCCCTTTTGTTTCCCTCTTTTGGTAATGCTTCATTTTATACTCCAAGGGAGCAGAAATGCCATTTCAAATGAAAAAATCAAACCCTTCTGTTTCAACACATTCCCCAGCTCAACGTCCTCATGCACCAGCACACCTACATACCAGCTTTTCTCCCTGACACAGCCTGGCCCAGCAGAGCCCATTTTCAGGCAGCCTTCCCCCTTTGGCCAGTCCCATATCCCAGCATCCTGCCTCTCCTGCCAGCCCCATTCCCAGCCCCATGCCGCCATCCACATCCCCTCTCCACAGGCAAACACATTTTGTTCCACCTCCATCACGTGGCAGTGGGATGTGCGTTCTGGTGCCAGAGCACGCACGGCCGGCCGCGCCAGCAGCGCCTGCACGGCTGCACAGAGCTGCTGCTGTGCTTGCATCGCATTTGGCCTTTGTGGGATGGTTTTGGCTGTGCCTGGGATGGTGGGGAGGAGCCAGGAGCTGGCACTTGCCATCAACGCTGACCTGCTGGAATTGGTGTGGCGCCAGGTGTCTCACTCTTTGCTTGGAGATCTGTCTGTGTGCCCACTCTGGCCTTGTTTTGGGGCATTTCTGCGCCGTTCAGAGGCAAAAGCAGATGTATTTTGTAAAGCTGGACGTTTCATGGCAGACTGGCAGCACCACTGGCACCACAATGGCATCATGGGATGAGGACAGTGGCCATGCATCAGCCCTGGGCACCCAGCATCCTCCTGCCAGGGGATGTGGGCATGAGAGTCCCAGGCTCTCATCTCTGAAGTGCCCAGTGGCAGCTCCCCTTGGACTCCAGTGCAGCCCCACTGCTTTTCCTGCCCTCTGGAGGACCCCCCCATCCCATCCCATCCCATCCCATCCCATCCCATCCCATCCCACCCCGTCTGCTGTGACGCAGGCGGCTTCACTCCCAGACAGGCGGCGCTCACCCCAAGCCCCAGCCAAAGAAAGCCCCTTTGTTCAGCTCAGCCAGCAGGGCTGGCTGACCCCAGTGACCTCCACCACCCGAAAACACAGTCCCTGCTGTCCCATGGGTCAAGGCAGGCATGAGGACAGGGACGGGGACAGCCCCGGACACCCCTCCTGGGTCAGGGTCAGTGCCCAGGGACACGGGCATGGGTCACTGAGGGTGCAAGGGTATGGAGCTGCTCTGTCCAGCCAGGAGGGATAGAAGGATGGATTGAGGGATGCTGTACAGCCAAAACTTTCATCTCATGCTCTTTGAGACGGGCAAAAATCACTGGGAAATAGTGGAGCTGCCAAGCTCACCAGGGTGGGATGGGGAGCGGGGCTGGCGCTGAACAAGCTGCTGCTAATGAGAAACAGGTGGAGAGCCCAGCACCCCCCCCTCCACCCAGCCTTTCTCAGCCCTCAGGGTCAGCCTGTATTTTCTTAAGTCCTGATTGCAGAGAAATTGGAGGCTTGTGTGCCAGTGGGTTCTGGTGCGCTCCAAAGCAAAGGGAGCCTGACAGGACCTGTGTTTATGTTTGGGAATGATTGGAGACTGTTCTGGCACTTTGCACCCTGGCTGAGCAGGGCACAGGACCCGTGGGATGATGCCTGCCCTGATCCTGCTCCAGCAGGAGCGTCCCAGCTGGGAATGGCAGCAGCCCATCCAACAGCGCCCAACTCATCCCCGGTTTGCATGCAGAAGAGGAACCCTGAGTTGCTGAGCCAGAGAGGAAACGAGAGCAGAAAAATGTGATAAACAGCTGTAAAGCCCAGCCCTGGCTCTGTGCTGCTCCCGCCGTCGCGGGTCGGCCCCTCAGACTGTTTATGGAAAGCCCAGTTTGCCGAGAAATCCATCTCCCGTTTCCTGTTGATCGCTGGGAGCCAAGGCCCCTCCGCCAAGGGCCGCGCCGCCCGCGCACGTCTCACTGTGAGCCCGAGCAGGGGCTGAGCACAGGGCAGTCAGGAGCTCAGGGAGTGGGGTACCACTCCTGGGGGGCTGCAGAGTCCCCTGGGAGCTGTCACAGCTCTCTGGTGAGACACAGCAACCAACTCAGACAGAGAATTGGGAATTCTCCCTCAGGCTCCTCAGCACCGAGGGGGTGTGGGTGGGATGCTCACGGCCACCTGCGGACATCCAGGGTTGGGAGTGTCCATCCCATTTCCAGCAAGGGCCCCTTCACCCTCAGTGCTCAGCAGGCACATCCAAGGCCCCAGGATGGGGACGAGTCCCCCACCTTCCCTCCCTCCCTTGCTGCTGGTGTGACCCCTCTGGAGGCCGTGCAGGAGCTGCCGCTCGCTCAAGGCCAACCCCATTGTCGGTGCAGCCGTGCCGGGGGGAGCGGAGCCAGCCTGGGACGGGGCCGGAGCTGCAGATCCTGCCGCTCATGCCTGAGTCATCAGCCCGCGGGAGCTGAGCAAGGCAGGGCCGGGTGCTGACCTGAAATCCAGCCGGTTCTTTTCTCTGAATCAGGGCAGGGAGGGAGGGAAAAAGGCTGGGGAAAGGGGGGAGCAGTGAGTGGGTTTTGGCTGCTCAAATCTCCCCTTTTTTCCAACTGCTCCAGGGCCAAGGCAGTGCCACAGGGATGGAGGGAGGCTGCAGTGAGTCACAATGGGGACAGACACAAGGAGATGACAGCCTGTGAGGAAAAGGAAGGGGCTGGGAGATGTCAGGCGTATGTGTGCCCATGTTTTCACTGGGCTCATCCCAACTAATCCTTGGAAGAAGAAGAAAGAGGGGAAGAAGCAGAAAGAGCTTTCCACCCCCTGTGCCAGGTCCCCTCCCTGAGGCGCAGTTCCCGCTGGGCGGGGATGGGGATCTCGCCCGGCATGTGCCTGCTCCAGCTCCAGCACGGGGCCAAATCTGAGACATCCCCCAGGGGCAGCCCTATCCCAGCAGAGCTGCAGGCCAGGGGCAGATCTGGATCCTGCTGGCTGGGGAGGATGGCTGTACACCAAAACTCATCTCTGAGTGGTCCAATGGGTAAAAACAAGCCCATCCCATGGGCAGATGAACCTCCCCTCCCCACACATCCCCTCCTCAAACCCCATCAGCAATCTCTGTTGCAGGAAATCCTGACTCCAGCCCTTCCACGGGGCTTCACAGACCCCCCAGCAACCCCAGCAGCAGAGCCAGGGAGAGCACCCACCCCAGACCCCCCCAGACCCACCCCAGACCCTCCCCATCCCTACCCTGAGCTGCCCCCCACGAGCAAGGGGGGTCCCCCAAAGCAGCTGGGGAGCTGGGGACCGTCACCCATGTGGTCACCAGCTGCTTGGAAACATTTCCCTGGCTCCGGGTTATGTGAACAGATTTTTATAATTATTAGCCTTGGTAATTTACCGTAAAATATTTATTCTGGCTCATTCCAAGGCGTTTGATTCGTGTTGGGTCCGTACGGCTTGGGGGGTGTGCGTGGGGAGCCACGCGGCCGCGCGGGGCTGGATGCTCGCTCCTTTCCTGTATAAATATCCACATGGACGTGTGTGGCCCGGGGAGGAGACCCTGGTGGCAGCCGGGACAGGGGGTCCAGCTCACTGTGAGGCTCCAAACCCCCTCCTACTGCAAGCCCAGCACCCCCAGCCCTGCCGGACACGGGGCAGGGGAGGGTGGAGGTGATGTCCTGCATGGAAGGATGCGGGGGGAAAGCGCCCTCGGTGAGGTGGGTGGAGGTGGCAGGACGGACTTGGGGAGGGTCCCGAGGGTGGCAGCGACGACCCCAGCACGCCTGGGTGGTCGGCAGGGCTGGGCTGCTCATGCCCTGGATGGGCTGGGAAAAGGGAGCTGAGATGGGCTCTGCAGCCCCCAGTGCGGGGGGAAAGGACACCCCGAGCCTCCCCTGCCCGCCCCGGCGCTGGGACCCACGGCACGGCTCCCCAGGCCCCGCGGGCTCCGGCAGCGGCGCCCCCCGTGGTGCGCGGGGAGGCTCCAGCGGTGAAACTCAAGCCAGATGTGCAGCAGCGGGAACCCTTTAACATTTCCCTGCTCGGTGCCTGCAGCTGGAAAGCCCCTCCAGCAGTCCTGGCTCCCGAGCTTCTCCTCTCTCTCTCCCCAAGTGCGCCCTGAAAAGGAGCTGCAGATGCTGCCCCAGGGAGGAACAAGGGCAGAGACCCACGGGGGATGCTCCAGCAGCTCTGGGCAGTGCTGGGATCATTGGGGAGGGCAGCAACCTGAAAGCACCAGCAAACAAAGGCCACTGAGTCCGCACGGGGCTTAAAATGACAAGGAGAAGTATTAGAATGGTTGAAAATTACAGATGGTGTGGGCTGAATTCCACCCCCACAGCAGTGCCAGCCCCCTGGCAGTGGGAATGTGCTGGTACCAGCATGGGATTTGCCTCTCCGTGAGCTCAGACAAGTTCCATCTGCATTGACGTGGCCAGAAGCTGGATTTGCTCAAGGAAAAGTTGCCAGGACAGCCAGAATCACACACATCTTGTCACCCTTTGCCCCCCTCAGAGTCTGGAGCCTTGTTTAGTGTCTGCCTTCGCTTTTCTTTAGGGCTCAGCATCCCCCCACACCCCTTCCTCATCCTCAGCCTCCTGACGTGAGAGGACACCCCAGCCTGCCTCCCAGCCTGCCTCCCAGCTGGCCCCTGCATTATTAAACCAGATCCTCCTTATCAGCCTTTATCTTTTTCCACTCATGCAAAATCTGCCTGGTTCCAGCTTTGCCAGCCATCAGTACCTCCAGCACTGAGGACTTCGGGTCACCCCTTCAGTGCTGCCCCTCAGTTCATCCCCTTGTGCCCTCTGGGGGGTGACAAACCCAGTGCTTCCCTGCCTCCAGAGCCCTGGGAAGGAGCCCCTGCTGCCCCAGGCTGGAGCTGCTCCCACACCTGGTTCCAATAACGAACAGGGGAAGGGACAAAGGCGCCTTCAGGAGGGCAGGGGGATGCAGGGAGAGGGGCAGTGCAGGGCTGGGATGGGGGGCAGGCTGAGGGGGGCACCAGCCCAGCAGCTCTGGGGGCTGGAGGGGCCCAGCTGCCCATCAGCACATGTCTGAACAAACAGCACTCACACAACGGGGTTAACTGCAGCACCGGAAAGCTGGGATTAATGGAAATTGGTTATAAGAATTTTCCCAGATGGAAGAAACATCTTTTCGTCATCTGTCCTTTGACATTTCAAGTCTATTTTGCATCCCCAGCATTTTCTGATTTGGGCTGTGACATTTAAAATGGGCAATTTGTGTTTACAGTCTTAGGCGTTGTAAATACCTTATATATAAATGTCTTTGCATGTATAGGAGACATTCTATACATTTGTATCTTTGAAACAAGAGCTATAAATCTTTACAGGAAAATGTAGATCTACAAAACCATTTATATCAGCTTTGTAGTCAAAGGGTAGATGAACATGTAAAGAAATACATTGACTTTTTCAGACACTGGGATTTAGTCTTGCTTTATCACAAAGTGTAAATATGTCACTTCAAAATCATGAGAGGCATTAAAAGAAATATTTTGCATGGCTTTTATTCAAGGACTTGCTGACTTGCACTGTTCCCCCCTTCCAGGCATCATTCCCCTCCAATCACAGGTCCCATGACAAGGATGCAGCAGGGTCAGAGCTGCAGAGCCAAGGTCACATCCCAGCAGCTGTGGGGGGGATGCAAAGGCACACAGCTCTCCATGGGGGCTGGCATGGCCACAGTCCCCTCCCAGCACACAGCACTGTGTGACACCACCTGGGGCCTCAGGAGGCTTTCAACAGCCCCGAATCTGACCTTCCATGAGGGTCCCATCATCCCAGCAGGAGCATGACCCCAGCCAGAGCCTCTCCAGCAGCACCTCTGTCACCTCCCTGCCCATGACAAGATCCCCTGGGAGGCCCCAGCTTGCAGCAAAGGGCTGTGGAAGGAGGTGAAGCCATTGCTGTGCTCACAGTCCTGCCAGAGTATGAAATATTTGCAGTGTCTGCTTTACCCTCACCTGGGCTGGGACACCTTTCTCAGGGAGCTCCTCATGGTCAGGGATCTCTGTTTACTGACTGGGTGCAGACACAGCCTGTGAGACAGCAGTGTCCATTGCCTGTCCTGACTCCTCCATGGATTCCAGAGCCAAGGTCTTGGACAGCCCAGCGCTGGCTGGGCCCTGGCCCTTCTGTGTGCCTCTTTGGAGGAGCAGGGATGGGGGAGTGACAGTGAGATTCCTTCAAGCTAAATCTGTGCTTTAGGTATAATTTGATTGAAATAATTCTGATTTCTGTTGAGTCTCATTGTAAAGCTTGATTTAAATGTCGAGGCTCAGCAGGCTGAGAAGGCTGGGGAGAGCACAGAGTGAATGGAGGAGGAACCCATCCCACCCATAAACTGCTGAGCACCCCCATCTCCATCTGCTTTGGGGAGCAAACACAGGAGATGGCATTCAAGTCATCCAAGAGTTCTCTCTTTTGTCCCCCCACCCACCCTGCTCACCAGATGATGGAAGGCACAGTATCCCTCTGCAGGGGTTTGCATCCCAACAGCCACAGGGAGCCAGGGCACTGCTGGCAGCAGGCAGGATGAGCTGGCTGGGTGTACATGCACCCCAAGTGCTGCCACTGCCACCTCATTCCCTGCAAAACCCCTCTCCAACCTCTCCTTTACAGAGCTGGGGGTCTCAAATCCCACCTAGGGGTAGGATCCTGGTCTGGTCTGTACAGCTGTGCTGGGGACAGGGAGAGGGTTAGGGGACCACAGGTCCCTGCATTCAGTGGCACATCCCTATCAGTTACCCCACTGCCTGCAGCTGCAGCCTCCAGCCCTGAGCCCAGCCAGGTGAGCTCTGCACCCTGCTGCCACATCATCATCATCATCATCATCATCATCATCATCATCATCATCATCATCATCCCTTCCCTGCATCCTGCTGCCAGCATCCCTCCTTCCCCGATCCCCCCTGCCTATATCTCTCCCTGCCCACATCTCTCCCTGTCCACGCCCCTCCTGGCCCCTGTCTGGGCTGTGGCACCACCAGCACTCCCTGACCCCTGGGAAGGGCAGCCCAGGCACACCTCTGCTCCCTGTCCCTCCTGCAGACATTTCCAGCAGGGATTCCCTGGCACATCCCAACAGCCAGGAGGACACAGGACACGTTGGGGCACGGAGGTGGGATGTGTCAGGACGAGGATATGGGACGTGTCAGGGCACGCTGCAGGATGAATCAAGGTGCAGAGTGCAGCCATCAGGGATGAACCCAACCTCACAGCAGTTTGTGGGCTGGAAAGCAGCCCTCACCATGGCCACTGTGTCCTGTCTGCAGGCTGGGGCTGCCAGGAGCATCCTCATCTGCTCCTCTGGGAGCCCCAGGGAGCTGCTGACTGCCACGAGCACCCCGTGCAGCTCATGGAAGCTCAGAGCTGGGCAGGGGCTCTGCCTTGGGGTCTCTGGTAGGGGGCTGCAGGACAAGGCTGCAGCAAGGACAGCCCAGACAACCCCTGCAGTCCAGGGGCAGCGAGGGTTTGAGCCTGCTGGCTGCAGCTGCCCAGCCTCTGGCCCTTGCTCAGCCCAGAAAGGATTTTGCCAACTTTGCACATTTTTGGCAGAAGCTAAAAAACATCACTGGTGCCAAGGCAAGGGGAACAGATCCTCCCTCACACAGGGCTCTCCTGTGGCTGTGGGAGGGCAGAGACCTCCTCATCCTCCAGGGCACCCCACGACCATGGCATGGAGCTGAGCCTGTGCTTATGAACCTGTTAATTAACAAGCAATTAATTCAGGACTAAGCTGAGCACCAGCTGGACCCACCTGGGGCAGCCCAGGGCCAAGATGGAGCTTTCCTTACACTTCATCTGGGGCTGGAGGATGCTTCTTCCTGGGCATGGGGACACAGGAATGGAACCGTGGTGGGTGCATGGCCGAGATGTGCTCCAGGGAATGAGCTCAGGGAATGAGCAGCCTCCTCTCCTGGGCAAGCAGCTCCATAGTTCCCCCCAGATCTCCCCCTGCAGCCCCCTCTCCTCCCTCCGTGCGGCGGCTCCTGCGGCACCACACGTCGTTTGTCACTCGGACAGGTTCAAACAGAGCCGTCTGGGATTCATTAGGCTCCGTCTTGGTTTCCTGCAGCGCTCGGCAGGGGCCGGCCAGGAAGGAACGGGGAGGCAGCAGCAGCAGACGGGCGGGCAGGCTCGGGCAGGCAGGGAATGGAGCGTGGGGCAGGGGAGAAAGGCAAGCAGGGACCCCCGGCCCCCAGATCCCTCCCCAGTGCTCGGGCAGGCGGTGCTGGATGCTGTCCCGGGAGGAGGAGGAGGCTGTGGGCTCTGTGCAGCATCCACGGATCCGGGACTGGAGAGCTGCTGCCACCTCGTGCATGGAGAGCTGCTCCCACACAGCCCCTTCCAAACCCCACAAAGACGGGCCCAAAGGCAGCCAGGACCCCCAGGGGCAGGGCGGGATCATGCCAGCGAGCAGAGACACAGGCAACAACAGCAAATAAAACCAGAGCCCCCCCATTTATTAGCAGTTGGTTCAAGAGGACCCTACAGCAGTGCTTGGGAGCCTCCCCAGCACAGCCCCCATGGCCCCAGGTGGGCTACAAGGCTCCTGTGAAACGTCCAGGTGGGAACGCTGCTGCCAGCAGGGCAGTGAGACATCCACCCCACTGCCCTGGCCCCCCTCGGGCAGCACTGGGCATTGCTCCCCTCCCATGGAACTGCTGCCATCCCACACCCTGCAGGGCAGCTCCATCCAAGGGGAACCGTGGGCCCACATCCCAGCAAACCCGTGGTGGCTCAGTCTCCTCTCCCTGCCAGCAATCCCAGGGCGTGGTAGAGGCTGCAGCTCTGTGCAGCCTCACTGGCACAAAGATGTGTCTCCCACTGGGAAACCCTCCTGTTTCCCCTCTGACCTTTGTCCATGTCATGTCTAACGACCAAAGAGACCGTGTAAAACCCTCGGGGTTTAGGTACAAATCCTGGCACTGAAGAAAAAACACCTCCCTGCAAAATGGGAACCAAATGAACACCCCCCCACCCCACCCCCTTAAAACCCAGCATTATTAAAATACTTTCGTTTTTAATATTCAAGAGGTTTGAAGTTCTCTCAGCATTCTTCTGATTGCCTTTATCCCAATGTCTGCTCTGTCCCCGAGCTCTCCTCCATGCCAGGGTGTGCTGGACACCACTTGGCTTTACCACAGGAAACACCACGTGTGTACAAGAGTGCAGGAAGGGCTTGGGGGTCATGAGCAAACTGGGACCAGTATGCCCAGACCAGCATGCCAGCCCCTTCTCCTGCTAGGCCACATCCCCACCACACTGCCCATGGAGGGGGAGCCAGAGGCTGAGGAGCTGGAATATGATGACAGAGATGACAAAAGAAATTGTGCCCCAGTCTTTAAAAGAAAAATCCACCTTGTTCTCAGCTTTTCCAAGTAGGTGCTGGGGGAATCCAGCAGACTCTCCTGTTTCTTGCCATGAGGCTGATGGCAGGAGTGAGTCTGGTTTCCTCTGTGCTTTGGGTCTCCACCAGCTCCGTCCCTCTGCTCCAGCTCAGCAAAGTCACCACCAGTGCACCCAGAACAGCTCCTCCATCCTCAGACCAGGAAGTGAGGGACAGCTCTGGTGCTGCTCTCAGGCCCAAGGCAGCTGGACCCCATTTTGAGCTGAGAAAGGGGGAATTTGTGCCACTTCCCTATGCCAGAGCAGGGCGGGAAGGGACAAGGAATTAAAAAGGAAAAATAAAATGAAATACAGGTGTGAGGCAGGCAGAGAGGGGGGAGCACAGGGATTGCAGAGTTGGATCACTGCTCAGACAGCCTCCAGTGGAGCCCTGTGCTCCTGGGGGTCCTCTCCAAGCCTCTGGTGCAGCCATACGCTCCTGGGGATCCCCTCCAAGCCTCCAGTGATGCTGTGTGCTCCTGGGGTCCCCTCCAAGGCCAGGTTTTGCTGAGAAGGTCCTGCTGGCACAGGGTCAGCCCCGCTCAGGTATTGCTGGGGGGTGGCAGCAGCAGCTACCTGGTGCTCTGCAGCTCCTCCCGCAGCCACGTGGGCAAAGTCTGCCCCATTTTGTACAGGAGCTTGGAGAGCTCTATGTTATGGTCCCTGTAATAGTCCCGCAGGAAGGAGCGTGACTGCAACGGGAGAGCAAAGAGAAATGTCAGGGGGACCAGCCTGGAGCTCACCAGCCCAGCACAGCCCTGCTCAGGGCCAGCCCAGGAGCTGCATACTCACATCTGAATCCATCTCGGGGTACTTCCTCCCTTTGCTCTTTCCCAAGCATTTCGTTTTTCCTCCATCCAGAAGCTGACACCAGAATCCTTTCTTTGGATCAAACCTGCAAAGTGAGAGCTCTGCCTCAGCCCTCCTATCACCCTCACACCTGTCCAGCAGGTCCCACTGCTGTCCAGCCCTGCACAGGGCACTTCTCCACCTCTGGAATCCACAGCCCAGCTAACATCATGTCATCAACCCCCTGGTAGCACAGGACCCCCCCTGCAGCTGTGCAATAAGCAGTCCACCAAGGCTCATTCATTGCCCTGTTGAGGGAGCACAGAGTCTACCTGGGTTTAATTACAATTTTCCATGTCACTTTTGTCCCTGGATGCCCTCAAGTGCCCCACAGCACATGGGTGAACACATAAATAGGCAAGCCCTAGCAGAGGTAAATTATTATTTCTCTAGGAGATCTGGAGGCTTCCCACAGTGGGGTTTAATGGAAGGATCAGAGCAAGGTGACACCTGCAGAGGTGCCA